>NC_136264.1:42282793-42420972 GCF_964187855.1 Myxine glutinosa | reverse complement strand
AAATGCTCAGAGGGGTGTCCCTACTCCAATACCGAGGCCAGGACGTCCCCACAGAACCACAAGCAGGGATAACCGCCAGCTGCACCGGTTAGTCCGCAATGGCCGTACCACATCAGCTCATCGGCTTAGGGCTGAGTGGCAGCAACTGACAAATATGCCTGTATCCAGAAGGCTAGTCAACCAACGACTGGTTCAAGCAGGCTATCGTGCCAGGCGTCCCCTGAGAAAGCCACGCCTGACCAGACAACACCGCCAGCGCCGATTGCAGTGGGCCAGAGAGCACCGTCAATGGCAGCCAGGACACTGGAATCACGTGATCTTCAGTGACGAGTCTAGATTTCTGGTCTATCTTCAAGATGGCCGCATCTGAGTGCGCAGACAAGTGCATGAAGCCTACACCAAAGATTGTATAGTGCCAAGAGTCCAAGCGGGAGGTGGTGGGGTGACCGTTTGGGCTGCTTTTCATGCAGGGGGCAAAACTGACCTGGTTGTTCTGAATGGAAACCTGAACCAGTTCAAGTACAGGGCCATTCTGGAAGAAACATTGCTTCCATTTGCTCGTGCAGCCTTTCGAGGAAACTTTGTCTTCCAAGATGACAATGCACGGCCTCATCGTGCTCGCATGATCCAACACTTTCTTGCTGACCGTGGTGTAGAGCATATGGAGTGGCCTGCGATGTCCCCGGATATGAATCCGATAGAGAACTTGTGGGCAGAATTAACGCGTCAAATCGACCACTTGGACCAGCAGCCGACCTCTGTGCGTGAATTTCAGCAGGCTATTGTCACTGCATAGCAAGCGATTTCCTGTCCAAACCTTGGCAAATGTCGTGAACAGCATGCCTCAACGTGTACGTGCTCTCCTGAATGCTCGTGGGGGGTTACACGAAGTACTGAATTGTAATTTTACTGTCCATAATCCCAGTCGTAATTTAACTTTTGTTTGTGTTAAAAAAAAATTGGGCTAATGTGCAAAATAAAGAGATACTTCTGAAAAACGTACAGAAGTTTAACACAGTACTGTCCATGAATTGAGTTCGATATCAGTTTACATCACTTTCAAGGATCAATTTATTTGTTTCAAAATGTCAAATGTGGTTTTTGTTTCTTTTAAAGGTCACATTAACAAAATCTAGAATAATTTCAACATAATTCCAATGAACTTTTGGTTCTAAGACATCTTGAAAAGTAAGTTCACCCCCACAAAAAAATTATTCCATATTAAATGCCAAGTCTGTATATACACTACTCACAATAAGTTAGGGATATTGGCAGGTTCTTCGGTGTGGTTGATTTTGTGTATTAATTATGTTGAAAAAGGTTGTTGGTCCTAATTATATGGTTATTAATGAGTGTGAAAAACACAGCATTCTTGATTTCAATACCATAACCCTAACCCCTATAAAAAAAAATAAACTCACTCCCACAATATCCCTAACTTATTGTGAGTAGTGTATATATATATATATATATATATATATATATATATATATATATATATATATATATATATATATATATATATATATATATATACATACATATATATATGTATATACATATACATATATATATATTGTTGCGGATATGGGATTTGGCCTCCATCCATATCCGTTTGTAAATATTCCCCTATTTCCCCAATACTCCCCAACTATCCCCAATCCCCCATTCCCTAGTCCCATTGTCTGTAAACAACACTCTGTAGAACCGACCTTCCCCTTTTTCCCCCATTAAATGTCGTGCCCAGGTTCACCGCATCTCACGTAGACAACTATAGGACATCTTGCTAGTTATTCTTAGTCTATGTCAGTTAAGGACTCGTTTCCATTAATTCTGACTCTTCGTTGCACCAGAATGTGATTGTATGGCACCAGTAGTGAGTTTAGGACCTCCCCATACCTCCTCCCATCTTCCTCATGAAACTACAACAACAACAACAACTACAACAACAGCGCGCGGGGAGTGTGCGTCCTCACTCCGGCTTGGTTAGCCGCCATTGCCCATGTGCTCGACGGGGTTACCAAATAGGGGCTCCCTGTCAGCTCCTCGTCAAGGGCGGAGCCCGGTAACCCCCCGCACCCAATAAGAAGCGGCGGGCCGATTCCATCTGGGGCGGAGCTAACGGGCCGAGGGCGTGTCACTCCCCGCTGGATATAGGCAGCCACTTACCGGAGGTGACGTCAGATGCGCCCCCAGCTTGAAGAGAACCAGACGCCACCTCCAGCGCGACGATACCTCCCTGCATCTTTTGGACCGCGCTATCCTGTCCCTGAGCCAAGGTGCACCTTGTGCTGTCCAGCGACTACCTGCCCTTCCTTGCCATCAATCCCTGTGTGAGTCAGTCTTGTCCCGTTTATCTGTGGTCTGTCGGGAATTAAGATAAGTGTGTCTAAGTGCCTACCTTCCTATGCTGTACCTCTTGTCCTTGTAATCTCAACGCTCTGCATACAAATATTATAACCTCCTCCGGAGGTCTTGAGAACTGTACCCCTGGTGTCGTGTCATTTAACCCAGCCGTTGTGTCCTTTCCTTAATTGATTTAGCATAGCGCGACTCGGCCAACGTTCGAGTGGAATCGGGTAAACTGTGCAGACGCGGTCATACCAAACCGCTCGGAAAACTAACATCCAAAACCGCGTCTGTAACATTTGGTGTCGAGGAGTTGGATTCGGACCTGGGACTAAATTCATTTAGCCCAAATTTTGGAACACCAATTGTACCATTAGGGTAACATTTGGTGTCGGGAAGTGGGATTCGATCCGGAGCGCGTTTCACGTGCTCGAAATTATAACAACGAAATTTAATTGTGTTTTACAAAAAAAAATAAAAACCCGAATTTTGAAAGTCGCGCTATGGCAGACCAAGACGGCTGGGTTCCGGTAGAAGAGAGTGAGGCAGGGTCGATCCAGGACCAAATTGAGGGACAAGAGGAGAGCGAAGCAGTGAGGGTAGCAGATTCGCAAAATAGCGTCGTCGCGCGCGAGGTTACGGGCGCGCGAAATGGCGCCTCGCACATGGCCACGGCGCCCACGCCCGCGACCGTAGTAGCGCCGCTGGTAGATTTGAACCTTTTTCTTATGCAAATGAAGGCCCTTATGGACAAGGATAATGAAGAAATGAAAAACAGTATGGGGGCAATGAGGGACCAAATGAGGGTAATGGGAAGCCAAATGGGGGTAATGGGGAACCGGATGGATGCTCAGGGTGAGCGATTGGAGGGCCAAATGGGGTCCAATGGCGAGAAATTGAGGGATGACATGGGGGCCCAGATTGGGGGGTTAGGGAGTAGAATAGAGGGATTAGACAATAGATTAGGGGAAATACAGGAGGGGTTAATGGGGGTAGAAAACAGAATGGCCGCTCAAGAGAATCAAATGGAAGGGATGCAAAAGGGGTTAGAGGGGTTAGAAAACAGTATGGAAGGCAAATTGAGGGACATGAGGGACCAAGCGGAAAGGGAAGTTAAACAAATGGGGCAGCAGATAGAGGGGGTCAGAATGGGGGTAGAAACCAAACTGGAGGCTCACAGGGAGGAAATGGAGCAGATGAGGGTGGCATCTGGGCAGGAGATGCAAGTGATGGGAGAGGAGATCAGAAGAGGAGTGAGTGAGGAGGTCGGAGGAGTGCGCGAGGAGGTGAGGCACTGTAAGGAGCACATGGAGAAGGAGGTGAGAAAGGGGACTGTAAAGTTACAAGGGGGCATAGAGGACCTGACGCAGGAAGTAGAACAACTGACAGAGGGACAAAAAGAACTAACGGACCAGGTAAAGAAGAACACAGCGGTAATAGGAGGGTTAAAAGCGACACAAAATGACCTAAAAAATGACTTGGTAGCGACGAAGAGGGAATGTCAGATGGTACGTGAGGGACTGACAACGAGGTTGGACGAGGTGATAGAGGTAATGGAGACGAAGGACCGGCAGGTGAGGACGCACATGGAAACGGTCAAGGTAGCCTTAGAGGATGAGCTTGAGGAGACGTACCGGGACATAAAAGAGGTGAAGCAGAAATTAGAAGAAGTGGAAGAAGGGGTGAGCGAAATTAAGAAGCGACGGAGAGGGGATAAGAAAGAGATAAAAGAGGAGGTAAAAGAATTGGTCCAAAGTCTGTGTTCGGATCGTGATGATGTGCTCATTAACCGGATGAGGGATTCGCAGGTGATGGAGGAGAAGTGAAGAGAAAGAGGACCCGGTGTAAGTGGTGACCAATATGGTCGTGCGTATGATGCGCCAGGTGATTTAATAAGCTTGGGGGTCGAGATGGACCCGGGTGTTCGTGAGAGGCCGTTGGTGAAGTGTGCGACAGGTCTGGTGTGCGAAAAAGGAGGTGTGCGAGAAAGTCCGACTCTGGGGTGTGTGAGGAAAAAGTGCGTGCCAAGGAGTGAGGGTGCTGGCGAGAGTGAGTCGGTCGTAGCGCGTGTGCGAGGGAGCACATGGAAGCGCGGTGTGGTAAGTGTTACAGAGGGTGTGACGGGAGAGTGTGCGCGAGAAAGGTGTGTAGCGGACAGGTGCATGAGGAAAGAGTGCGCTGTCAAGAGTGGAGGTGAGAGTAGTAAGAGTGACACGGAGCGTGAGTTGGTTGTGACAGGTGAGCGAGGATGCACACCTGGAATGGTAGAGCGTGAGTGGGAATGCATGCTGGAATTGGTAGTGAGGCACGTGGTTGGGTGTGCGAGTGAGAGCACACCTGTGATTGTCACAGAGAAGGTGACCAAGGAGGGGGCGCGAAGAGGTGTGTTGGTGAGGTGTGCGAGCGACGAATGTGTGCCAAGGTGTTCGGTGGTCAGGTGTGTGACCAAGTCTGTGAGTGGAATGAGAGTACCTGGGTGTGTAAGGAAAGGTACGAGGAGCATGGAGACGGCTGGATGTGTGAGCAAGGAACGGGCTGCGGGGTGTAAGCATGCAGGTGAAGCATCGACGTTAAACGGAGCAGCGGTTAGGTCGACTTTTAGCCGAAGCGGGCCCTCGGTGCGTGCCGGGCCTCGCGTGGAACGGCCGCGTCCAGGCTCCACTCGGTGGAGCGGGCAGCTGGATAGGAAGGGTCGTCATGGCGACCACTTTCTATTGAGACGTGCCGGCAGGTCGAGATCGGGACATTGGATGGCTCCACGCCGAGGTGGTGCGTGGGATCTCGGCCCGGGTAAGCCCCCGTCCCTGCACCGAGTGCCGGACGCATCCAGCCGCTGGCACCAAACAACCCGCATTCATTGCTCGGCTTTACGAAGCCGGGCTTTGGACAGGAATTGGCGCACCGAGAGGCATTAGTGAGTAGACTGTGTGATGAGGTTAGTGTTTTGGCCCCGAAATTAGAAAAAAACAAAATTTGATGATTGGCAAAGGATTGGCAGTAATGATTGGCAGATGATGAGCAGTGATTGGCAAATTTTTGATTTGTTGAAATTTGATGTGCAAAATTGGTAGTGAGCGATGGGCCCGGTGGGTAAGGGTGGCATCCCTGCCACCCTTCCCATGTGGGGAAAATGCGCAATAGTTTATGGGGTGGCTATGACAACCGAGCCAGGGAGGGCTTGGATAATTGTAGGGATGTAGCGAAGATGACATTAGGTAACGTTAAGTTTAGTTAGTGACTGATACCTGTAGTGGGGACGCAGGTAGATTAGTGTGGATGATAATGACGTGGGAGCGCAATAGTTTAAAGGGACGACTGGGAAGCGCAAGTTTCAGAAGGGAGTAGTTAGCTGAGATGATGCCGTGTGTGTGAGAATTGAACAGGTGTGATTGCACAGGTGTGCAACTGGACAGGTGTGTGGAGCAGTGTATCAGTAGTGAGTGTGTGGATCAGCGCGAATGCGCTTGGGGAGAGAAGGGTGCAGGTGGCACCAGGTGTGAGAGCACAGGTGTGCAAGTACAGGTGTGTGGAATATATGGAGCAGAGGATGAGTGGTGTGGAGAGAGTTGGAGTAAGTGGTACGGAGTGGTGTGCATGGTGCGAAGGTGTGGATGGGGGAAGAGTGGACCCCTTTCACGAGTACCCGGGGCGGGTAGTGTAAGTGTTAGGTAGAGGGTATAGGTAAATTGTGGTTGGATATGGGCATTTGTGGTGCGGTTGCAGAATGGTATTGTGGATGGGTGCATTAGTGTTGTGGAAATGGCTGGGCGTGTAGCCTGTTAGTGTGTGTAGTTGGTTTGGGCACTCCACCACTGTGAGGATGTCGGCCAGGTGAGGCCGCAGGTGGGCTCTGGGAGCCGTTAGTGTCAGTGGGGCCCGAGGATCCGGAGGACGGACCCGGGTAGCCCAGTGCCAGAGAGGGCACCGAGTGGGGAGAGCGCCAGAGGGCCTTCCCCAGGTAGATAGGTTAGGGTAAGGAGCAGGTAAGCTCGGAGGCAACTGCAGTGGTGGAGGTGTGCAGGTGGGTAGACCCGCTGGGAGAGGTACACGCCACAGCCCAGAAATTGTGCGAGGGCACCGGGAGATGAATCGGGGGAGTGAGACCCCAAATTGAAAAGCACCACAGTTTGGTCAATGGGAATTGGTTTTCAGAACCCATAGTGTAAGAGGGCCAATGGTTTGGCAGGAGAAAGACCCCGGGTAATGTAAAGTTGTTAAAGTCATTTAGGAAATAGTTAGGATTGATGAACCTGTCACACCATACGCAGCCACTTACCTGTGGTGATGATGATGACTCCACACCTGTGTTTTCTTTGTTTTGTGTTGCAGGAAGTGAGAATTGCTGTGTGGATTGGTGAGACGCATCACGACGTGGATGAGACATTGGGGTGATTCCATCTCTCCCTCCTTAGGAGGGACTGATGATGAATTGGTGATGGCAAATTTTGATGTTGAGTTGGAGATGGCAAATTTTGATGAGAGTTGGAAATAGCAAATTTGATTGGTTAGGAGGGAGAGAAGACGAATTTGGTTTATGGGAGGAACGGGGAAGACAGTAGGGACGTTTGTTGATTGGTAAAGTAGATGTTTATGGGTAGTGTTGTGTTTTGTGGATACAGTAAGGGGTAAGGGAGGGGCAATGTAGGTTACCTGGTGGGGGGGGGGGCGTACGGTAGGAACGTACCTGTCTCACCTGGTTCCCATGTGCCCCCAGTGTGCATTACCTTACATTGCGTGCACTTTTGCGCCCTTACCACCTTACTCACTTGTCCTCTTCTTTTGTCTCCCACCTCCGAGGATCTGGCTTTGGGGCAGAGAGAGAGGAGAGAGAGGTGCTGGCTCCGCAGTTGTGGGCCTGCACTTTCGCTGCTTGCTGCCGGGATCGATACACCATATGGACCGCACTTTTTGTGGCCGCCCACCATGGACCGCAGTTCTCTTGCGGGCAAGCACCACCCGTTGATGGACCTATGGGTCAACGTGGCACCTATGCCAGACAGGTGAACCACTAATAGTTGGCCCCCTGACGGCCACAATAAAGAAATGGACGCGGTTGGCACCTTTCTTTATTTTTGAAAGAAGCCAGAAGGCCAAGTGCACCACACGAAGGCAAGACCAGCGGCAGAACATCGGCCGGCTGCGACACCACCGGTGATTATTGAACACTTTATTGGTGCACCGGATGGTGCTGACTGTACATGATGGGGTGGTGCTTTTGGTGCTTGGAAGGGGTGCTCTGCACATTATTAAAGGCCATAAGGCCACAGAGCACTCGTGGGTTGGTGTATCGATGCTGGCATGCGTGCTCTCTCTATGCATAACATCTGCATGTGTTCCTCCAAAAACAGGTCCTGGATCGTAGTGTAAATATCAGCGTAGTCTTATGTAAATAATGCTCCCTACCGGCTGTATGTTTAGTTTGAGAATTCTTTCCGCGATTCGGTTATCCTGTGGGTGTGTTTCTGTGAGGAGAAGGGTGCAACGTCGCAGGGGGACATATTTACTCATTCGTGAACATCTGTAAAACTGTCGCACTCAGGGTAGAGTTAATAGTAGAGGGAACTACATCTGAGTGCCACACTAAAGTAGGTAAAAATTTATCGGGTCGGGACGCCCCGAGGGTAGAGAAGGGTGCAATGTTGCGGATATGGGATTTGGCCTCCATCCATATCCGCTTGTAAATATTCCCCTATTTCCCCAATACTCCCCAACTATCCCCAATCCCCCATTCCCTAGTCCCATTGTCTGTAAACAACACTCTGTAGAACCGACCTTCCCCTTTTTCCCCCATTAAATGTCGTGCCCAGGTTCACCGCATCTCACGTAGACAACTATAGGACATCTTGCTAGTTATTCTTAGTCTATGTCAGTTAAGGACTCGTTTCCATTAATTCTGACTCTTCGTTGCACCAGAATGTGATTGTATGGCACCAGTAGTGAGTTTAGGACCTCCCCATACCTCCTCCCATCTTCCTCATGAAACTACAACAACAACAACAACAACAACTACAACAACAGCGCGCGGGGAGTGTGCGTCCTCACTCCGGCTTGGTTAGCCGCCATTGCCCATGTGCTCGACGGGGTTACCAAATAGGGGCTCCCTGTCAGCTCCTCGTCAAGGGCGGAGCCCGGTAACCCCCCGCACCCAATAAGAAGCGGCGGGCCGATTCCATCTGGGGCGGAGCTAACGGGCCGAGGGCGTGTCACTCCCCGCTGGATATAGGCAGCCACTTACCGGAGGTGACGTCAGATGCGCCCCCAGCTTGAAGAGAACCAGACGCCACCTCCAGCGCGACGATACCTCCCTGCATCTTTTGGACCGCGCTATCCTGTCCCTGAGCCAAGGTGCACCTTGTGCTGTCCAGCGACTACCTGCCCTTCCTTGCCATCAATCCCTGTGTGAGTCAGTCTTGTCCCGTTTATCTGTGGTCTGTCGGGCATTAAGATAAGTGTGTCTAAGTGCCTACCTTCCTATGCTGTACCTCTTGTCCTTGTAATCTCAACGCTCTGCATACAAATATTATAACCTCCTCCGGAGGTCTTGAGAACTGTACCCCTGGTGTCGCGTCATTTAACCCAGCCGTTGTGTCCTTTCCTTAATTGATTTAGCATAGCGCGACTCGGCCAACGTTCGAGTGGAATCGGGTAAACTGTGCAGACGCGGTCATACCAAACCGCTCGGTAAACTAACATCCAAAACCGCGTCTGTAACAATATATATATACATATACATATATATATATATATTGTAACGGTTTTCCGCCGCCCTTCCTACCCTTACCAAGGGGAGATTAATACCCTTGTTCTTTCTGGGCCGGCGTAACCGAGGCTTGAAACGCCCCTTCCGGGCGAACGCAAGGTGGGGTTTCGGGACCAAGTCTCGCACGTACCTAAATACCTGCACCGCCACGGAAGCGGGGAACCAAGCCTCGCACGAGCCACGTGTAATTTGTGTACACCGAGCGGATTGCGTACCACGTGGTCCATGCAGTTTTCCAGTTTTGGAACCCGATTCGAGCGGTTCTATTCGTACCACGCTTAGTCAATGATGGAAGGGACGAGACGGTCGAATAAAGGAATAACAGGATTGAATTACTATTATTTACACAATATACAATTTGGTAGAAAGCAGACACAGAGCAGAACTTAGTCAGTCTTATATTAAGCCCAGACTCGGGCCCGGTCACACTCACAAAGGGGAATTGCAGGCAGGATGATGTTCACGCGCTGCCTTGGTCGTCCAGGATCGGCGGCCCAGCGTGCTCTCCACGGTCCCAGCACGTACCGCGAAGATGGCAAGCAGGTGGTGGAAAGGATCCTCGTAGCGCGTCTCTCGAACAAAAGGGCAGATGATGGGGCAGGAAGGTGGGAGGGAATGTACGCATCTCTCGGCGGCTTTCCACAGCGCGTTGAGTCACCAGCGCGCTATCACTCACGTAACCCAATGCAATAGAGGCTCAGCCTCAAGCTCAACCGAGCGTCACTTTAATACGAGCGCTTAGACTTGGTCCATGTGCGTCTTTCTCCGATCTCGTAACTCTCATCAATACTCGCCTCTCCAATAACTCAATGCACACGCTCACCTCTCCCCGAACTGCGCGTAACTCACCGCACTCCTTCAACTGCCAACTCGTGGGGGCTTTTCGCAACGGGTTATATGGACACACCCTGATCCCTCTCGAACGTTCCAACCACGCCCTGTGACGCATTGCCACAGCCGCTCCCTCTGGGCCCTGATTGGCGGCTCGCACTTACCGTCAGCTTCTCTGCCGCCCTCATTCTGTCCCGACTCGACCTGCCAGGCCTGCCTCATGTTAGTTCGCGCCAAAAAGCCCAAGGCAGCATAAAGAGGCAATGGAAGTATGAAAAGGACCTACTCTCATTATTCTACTCAATGCAAGACTAACACAGGAAAAGGACTATTCTCACACATACTATGAAATAACTGAACTATCGCGAGGCTACATGTTGCAATGTGACTAACTATGAGGGGGAAATTTAACCTTTATTGTACAAAACTCAAAACCGCAACAATATATACTAGCCGAAAGCACCCGGCGTTGCCCGGGTTCTTTTTGAATGAATTTACTACGATAATTCAGCTTTTACTCGCAGCCGTAGAAGATTGACTACTATAATTCAGCTCAGCTTTTAATTGCGAAATGGGCCCAGCCCGGCCAAAGCGGCCTCGACTGGCCTCGCCACCTAGCCTATAACCTTCCCGGGGCCCAGCCCTACATTTTTGGTTCTTTTTAAATGAATTTACTACCATAATTCAGCTTTTACTCGCGGCCGTAGAAGATTGACTACTATAATTCAGCTCGGCTTTTAATTGCGAAATGGGCCCAGCCCGGCCGAAGCGGCCTCGACTGGCCTCGCCACGTAGCCTATAACCTTCCCGGGACCCGGCCCGACATTTTTGGTTCTTTTTTAATGAATTTACTACCATAATTCAGCTTTTACTCGCGGCCGTAGAAGATTGACTACTATAATTCAGCTCAGCTTTTAATTGCGAAATGGGCCCAGCCCGGCCGAAACGGCCTCGACTGGCCTCGCCACCTAGCCTAAAACCTTCTCGAGGCCCGTCCCGACATTTTTTGTATTAGAGGTTTCCTCCTATCTTTCACCGTTCAGGAGATTAGCGCGTGCAGACAAACAAACAAAAACTTTCTTTTATAATTTATATATATATATATATATATATATATATATATATATATATATATATATATATATATATATATATGTATGTATGTATGTATGTGTATATATATATGTATATGTATATATATATATATATATATATATATATATATATATGTATGTATGTATGTGTATATATATACACAAAGAATTAAGTTAAGCACCCCCCCGTTTTTTTACAACCTCGCACATTACAAGTTTGTTGTCGTCAAAACAGTGTAATATACCCATGATATTGCTATATTTTCTGGAGAAGTGATATTATGGTCACATAAAAACATAACAATCATGCCGTTTTCAATATTTTATTCTGAATAATTTAAGGTGAAATTTTTTGGGAATTTTAGGCATATTTTCACCTCAATTTAAGTATGGAGCTATAGGTCCATCACGGACAGTGTGGATGACGTTTATGTTTTCTAACGTACAGTCATTGTTCTGAGAAGACCTCTAGCGATCTTTGCGTCAATAACGTGTGTAGGACCCACGTGATCGGATCACTGACTCAACCCTACGTCTCATAGACCCTGTAAGCCGTCGTATGCGTTGCTGTGGCAGGTTGTTCCATTCCCGATGTAATGCACGTTCCAATTCATCCAGATTGGCTATTGGAGGGACCATCTTCGCAATTTGTCGTCCCAACATGTCCCAAACGTGCTCGAGGGGGTTCAGGTCAGGACTGTACGCAGGCCAGGGGATGGTTGTCACAGCACCTTGCTCCATCCGATCACGTGGGTCCTACACACGTTATTGACGCAAAGATCGCTAGAGGTCTTCTCAGACCAATGACTGTACGTTAGAAAACATAAACGTCATCCACACTGTCCGTGATGGACCTATAGCTCCATACTTAAATTGAGGTGAAAATATGCCTAAAATTCCCAAAAAATTTCACCTTAAATTATTCAGAATAAACTATTGAAAACGGCATGATTGTTATGTTTTTATGTGACCATAATATCACTTCTCCAGAAAATATAGCAATATCATGGGTATATTACACTGTTTTGACGACAACAAACTTGTAATGTGCGAGGTTGTAAAAAAACGGGGGGGTGCTTAACTTAATTCTTTGTGTATATATGTATATATTATTATTATTAGGTAGCTCAGCAAGTTGTCACCACATAAGTGATGAGGTCCTTAGGTTTTAGTCCTGGGTTGACTCAGAATTTTTTCACACTATCCTCATGCAGGAATTTATTCCTGTTCATTAAATAAACAAACATTTTTATTCCTGTTCGTTAAATAAATAAATAATGAAACAAATATTTTATCGTCATATATTTATACATGTTGATTTACCAGTGCAGTGTCTTGATGTTGCAGGGATGTGAACGAATCTCAGAGCGTGGACCACGATCTTTGACCCTGAGCCTAGTTGCTGTATTCTGCAGGGGTCATTCATTCATTTCGAACGAAGCTTGTGACTGCTGGTTCACATCATTGCTGGGAGCCACACACTCTCCTCTAGGTTGTCTTGCCTGGGTTCGAATCCCGACCCAGCTATAGACTGTCGTCCCGGTGTTTCACAGACAGGGTGATTCATCAATGTGTGTCCCGTCCACAAACTGCCTCTAAAATGAATGGTAATGATCGTACAACATTGTGATCAATGATGTCAAAAGTAGACAATCGGTGCAGAAGTATTAACACCTGAGCTAATCCTTGGACCACATTGCACAGGAAGGATATCGTTGGTAGTCGCCAGGAGGGTAGTCCTTGTTTGTGTAACTGTTTAAACCCAGATCGGAAGAGTTGTAAAAGATAATGTTTGTGCAAATACAGTATTCTCGCAGCTGGATGGAAACTGTACGTTCAAGAATCTTAGAGGTTAAAAGTAAAAGAGAAATAGGTCTGTAATATAATTTAAGCTAGAACGACACTCTTCGACGTCACGACGTCAACCGATATGCCCTCACCCACATTATAACATCATTATAATACTTGTACGAAGTTTGATTTAAATCCATTCAGCTGTTCCAAAGCCATCACATTTTAACCTGACATGACCTCTGACCTTTGACCTCTTGACCCCAAAGTTTCATCAGTTCATGTTTACATCATTATACATACCTGTACCAAGTTTTAATTTCAACTCTAAAGTAAATTCTCCCCATCTTGTCGACCGCTCCCCTTTTTATATACTTTGTTTGCTTGTTTGTTTGATTTGTTTGTTTGATAAATGTTAGCTCTTTCACGAGCCTCGACTCTGTATACAAAAAAAAAACAAAAAAAAAAACCCTTCAGCTGTTCACAAGTTATCACATTTTTACCTGAAATGACCTTTGGCCTTTGACCTCGGGACCCCAAAATCTAATCGCTTAATCTTTACATCATTATACGTATCTGTACCAAGTTTGAATTGGATTACTTCAACCATTCTCAAGTTCTCGCGGTAACGAAAACCTATCATGGATGGACGGACGGATGGATGGACAACCGGACAGACAACCTGAAAACATCATGCCTCTGGCGACGGCATAATAATTGGTATCTATCTATAATTCCAGTAATCTCTGTGTGTCTGTGTGTCTGTGTGTCTGTGTGTCTGTGACCGCTGTTTCTCGACAACCACGGGTCCGATATACTTTAAACTTGCCAGGTATATTGCTGGGGACCCGAGGATGTGCCTTTTCAAGGTTTGTAATTAATCGGACAAGTACTTACCGAGCTATGTCCAAAAAACGCTTCAACCAATCAGAGAGCAGCGAGCTATCACGTGTGCCGAACGTGGCGATCAGACTCTGCCTCGGACGGCACATTTGACAGCGTATTCATTTATTTCACGTTGGAAAACTATGTTGCCGTTAAACTATGTTTTAAAACGAATTCAAACTGCGATTAAATTAAAACGATTCATCGTAACTGCGATTTGCGAACTTCCGGACAGTGACGACTTCACTTCCGGCAGCCAATCACAGAACGCTTTGTTGCGTAGGCGTGGCCGATGTGAGACGAGCGGAGCTGAGCGCGTTACGAGCTGACCGCCATTACGGTACGTAATTCGATTTCTTATGCGCATTATTTCTCCCAATTCAGTCAGAGCGAAGGGCGGAAGCGAAGAGCGTTGTTTTTTTTGTTTACGGGCGTACGGGCGGGGTAGAGCGTACGGGTAGCGTTTTTTTTTTTTTTTGGCAAGGAACGGGCACCCACGTACGGGCAATGCCCTAGTAAAAACAAAGATTGTAATGGTAGGGGGATCATGGAATGGGAGGGGCATCATGCAATGGGTGGAGCATTATGGAATGGGAGGGGAATTATGCATGGGAGGGACATCATGGAATGGGTGGAGCATTATGGAATGGGAGGGGAATTATGGATGGGAGGAGCATCATGGAATGGGTGGAGCATTATGGAATGGGAGGGGAATTATGGATGGGAGGGAAATCACGCAATGGGTGGAGCATTATGGAATGGGAGGGGAATTATGCATGGGAGGGACATCATGGAATGGGTGGAGCATTATGGAATGGGAGGTGAATTATGGATGGGAGGAGCATCATGCAATGGGTGGAGCATTATGGAATGGGAGGGGAATTATGGATGGGAGGGAAATCATGCAATGGGTGGAGCATTATGGAATGGGAGGGGAATTATGCATGGGAGGGACTCATGGAATGGGTGGAGCATTATGGAATGGGAGGGGAATTATGGATGGGAGGAGCATCATGGAATGGGTGGAGCATTATGGAATGGGAGGGGAATTATGGATGGGAGGGAAATCATGCAATGGGTGGAGCATTATGGAATGGGAGGGGAATTATGGATGGGAGGGCCATCATGGAATGGGTGGAGCATAATGGCATGGGAGGGACATCATGGAATGGGAGGACATCATGGAATGGGTGGAGCATTATGCAATAGGAGGGGCATCATGGAATGGGAGGGGCATTATGCAATGGGAGCAACATTATGGAATGGGAGGAGAATTATGCAATGGGAGGGGCATCATGGAATGGGTGGAGAATTATGGAATGGGAGGGACATCATGGAATGGGAGGGCAATTATGAAATGGGAGGGGCATCATGGAATGGGAGTGTATTATGGAATGGGAGGGGAATCATGGAATGGGGGGCATCATGGAATGGGGGGGATCATGGAATGGGGGAGGGGAATCATGGAATGGGTGGAGCATTATGCAATGGGAGGGGCATCATGGAATGGGAGGGGCATCATGGAATGGGAGGGGCATCATGGAATGGGAGGGCATCATGGAATGGGAGGGGCATTATGGAATGGGAGGGACATCATGGAATGGGAGGGGCATTGTGCAATGGGTGCGACATCATGGAATGGGAGGGGAATTATGCATGGGAGGGGCATCATGGAATGGGTGGAGCATTATGGAGTGGGAGGGGAATTATGGATGGGAGGAGCATCATGGAATGGGTGGAGCATTATGGAATGGGAGGGGAATTATGGATGGGGGGGAAATCATGCAATGGGTGGAGCATTATGGAATGGGAGGGGAATTATGGATGGGAGGGGCATCATGGAATGGGTGGAGCATTATGCAATAGGAGGGGGCATCATAGAATGGGAGGGGCATTATGCAATGGGAGGAGAATTATGCAATGGGAGGGGCATCATGGAATGGGTGGAGAATTATGGAATGGGAGGGACATCATGGAATGGGAGGGCAATTATGAAATGGGAGGGGCATCATGGAATGGGAGTGCATTATGGAATGGTAGGGGAATTCTGGAATGGGAGGGGAATCATGGAATGGGGGGCATCATGGAATGGGGATGGGGTCATGAAATGGGGGGGGGCATTATGGAATGGGAGGGGCATCATGGAATGGGAGGGGCATTATGGAATGGGAGGGACATCATGGAATGGGAGGGGCATTATGCAATGGGAGGGGCATTATGGAATGGGTGGAGCATTATGCAATAGGAGGGGAATCATGGAATGGGAGGGGCATTATGCAATGGGAGCGACATTATGGAATGGGAGGAGAATTATGCAATGGGAGGGGCATCATGGAATGGGTGGAGAATTATGTAATTGGAGGGACATCATGGAATGGGAGGGCAATTGTGAAATGGGAGGGGCATTATGGAATGGGAGGAGCATTATGGAATGGGAGGGGCATTATGGAATGGGAGGGGCATCATGGAATGGGAGGGGCATCATGGAATGGGGGGCATCATGGAATGGGGGGCATTATGGAATGGGAGGGGCATCATGGGATGGGAGGGGCATTATGGAATGGGAGGGGCATTATGGAATGGGAGGGACATCATGGAATGGGAGGGACATCATGGAATGGGAGGGGCATTATGGATGGGAGGGGAATCATGGAATGGGTGGAGCATTATGCAATGGGAGGGGCATCATGGAATGGGAGGGGCATCATGGAATTGGAGGGGCATCATGGAATGGGAGGGGCATCATGGAATGGGAGGGGCATCATGGAATGGGAGGGCATCATGGAATGGGAGGGGCATTATGGAATGGGAGGGACATCATGGAATGGGAGGGGCATTGTGCAATGGGTGCGACATCATGGAATGGGAGGGGAATTATGAAATGGGAGGGGCATCATGGAATGGGTGGAGAATTATGGAATGGGAGGGACATCATGGAATGGGAGGGGAATTATGGAATGGGAGGGACATCATGGAATGGGAGGAGCATTATGCAATGGGAGGGGCATCATGGAATGGGGGGGCATTATGCAATGGGAGAGGCATCATGGAATGGGTGGAGAATTGTGGAATTGGAGGGGCATTGCAGAGTGGGAGGGGCATTGCAGAGTGGGAGGGGCATTGCAGAATGGCATGGGTTTTGGAGTGGACAACCACCATTGTAACGTGGGAAGGACAATGTGGATTGGGAGAAGCTTCGGAGAAGACAATTAGCATTGTAATATGGGTACGGAAGTGTGGAGTACTGGGAGGTTCCTTGGAGAGGACAAGGAGCGTCACATGTGGGAAGAAAAGAGCTGGAGAAAGCTTGGTTGGCATCGACGCAAAAAAATGAAACTTCTTGTGCTCCACGTGCTGATCATGTTCTTACTTGTTCATGTAAATTCATTACTTGATTGTCATTTGTACATCTCCCGTTCCATCCGTGGTCCTCGTTCAGCATCGCATTGATGCCGGATGTCCAACTACATGAGAAGACGCTGATGCGGTGGACCGCCTGCGAATGGAATCCAACAGAGGCTCAAAACACGGTGCTCTTGGGGCCCGGAAAAGTGAGGAGTCTCCCTTCCTGGTTGCTATATTAAACAACACGTCGATTGTCCCTTGAACATCCGCCAGATCCACGTGCGTTGCCATGGCTCGGATGGCTGTCTGCCAGGAGGCTCGCTGTGGTCAAAATCCGCTTTACTGGGGGTAATGGGGGCAATGAGCGGGTTAAATTGGCGAGACAGCTGGAAATTCGTGAAGTCCATGGAAGGAATACATTCCAAAACTTTTATAAACTTTTCTTTTTCATTTGTAATTACTTCCGCTGTTTTCACCCCTGTCTGTCCGGTTGTGAACAAGATATCTCAAAAAGTTGTGGACAGATTCGGACGAAATTTGGCAGAGATGTAGCGGATGTGACAAGGACGAAATCATTAGATTTTGGTGAAGATCCCGATTCGGATCCGGCTACGAGAATTTTTAAAGTGATTCTTTACCATTGGGAGATAGGGCCAAAAACGATACATAGCAGGATATCTCAAAAAGTTGTGGATGGATTTGGACGAGACTTGGTGGAGAGGTTGTGTATCTCACAAGGACAAACAAATTAGATTTTGGTGAAGATCTGAATATGGATTCGGATATGAGAATTATTTAATTTTTAAGTGATTCTTCACTATTGAGTGATCGGGCCAAAAACGATACATAGCAGGCTATCTCAAAAAGTTATGGACAGATTCGGACGAAATTTGGCAAAGATGTAGCGGATGTGACAAGGACGAAATCATTATATTTTGGTGAAGATCCCGATTCGGATCCGGCTACGAGAATTTTTAAAGTGATTCTATTACCATTGGGAGATAGGGCCAAAAACGATACATAGCAGTATATCTCAAAAAGTTGTGGATGGATTTGGACGAAACTTGGTGGAGAGGTTGTGCTTGTGACAACGAAGAATAGCTTCAATTTTGGTGAACATCTGAATATGGATTCGGATATGAGAATTATTTAATTTTTTAAGTGATTCTTCACTATTGAGTGATCGGGCCAAAAACGATACATAGCAGGATATCTCAAAAAGTTGTGGATGGAGTTGGACGAAACTTGTTGGACCGGTTTTGTGTGTGACAAGGAAGAATCAATTCGATTTCGATGAAGATCCAAATACGGATACGTTCTTGATTTTGATTTGACGGATGATTTTGATTAAATGTGAACCTGTATTGTGATTTTCTGGTCTAGTCTGGGATACGAAACGTAAACTGTTCACCTGGCGGCCGTATGCTCTCTACCGAGTGCCGTTATAGTTATTTATTGTTGTTCCTTTGACTATTGTTTACATTGTTGCGCAGATCTTATGCTGAACTTAAGCCTGGCTGCCACTGGTGGTATATCCTGAATGTGCAAGGGCCTTACCTGAGTTTGCCTGCACTGCCACCTGGTGTGCTCAGATACGCAGAGCGCTGCCCGGCCACCCGGGCCCAGGGATACACAGCATGCCCGGTGATAGACATCGTGCCAATTGATGGACATTTTAGACAGCCCACCCTGTTAATATAGACATCGCGCCCGGGAATATTATCCCGGGCGGTTGTGGACAACACCTTTGGTAGACAGTGCACTCGGGGACAGACAGTACGCCCCATTATAGACAACGCACCCAGGGATGGATAGCTCCCCCGACTGAGGATAGACAGTACACCGGTTATGGACAACGCACCCCATTATAGACAGCGAACCAGGTCGTTTGCGTATAGGTCGGAACAACAGGGGGCCTCCCAGAGTTCGCCATCATTCAGGTGATTACCTGAAGTCGATCGGCTGTTCCATCTTCATTTAACTTCAAAAGTACCATGGGCTCAGAATATCGATCACACAGCACATTGCACACAGTGATGAAAAGAGTAGGCCATTGCACACAGGTAAGTCTGGTGTTGGCTTAACAGTTAAGGTTGCTGGCTTAAGTTCACAAAATTCTGCATTCAAGCCCCAAAAGCTAGAGGCCTATTGTTTTTAAGGTCCAAAAATAGGTCGCAGCGACTGATTTAGCAAGTACGGCTTGTTACTTGCGAAAATAGAAGATTTTAAATATATTGGTTGGTTTTGCGCGTTATTTGTCTGTCTGTTTGTCTATTTGTTTTTGTCTGTCTGTCTATCTGTATGTCTATCTGTATGTCTATCTTTATGTCAGTCGCATACAGGTCACAATTTTCAACCGATCTTCACGAAACTTCACCAAACGGTAAAGTTGGTCATAAGCCTATTGTTTTGGGTTGTCAAAAGGTCGATAGGTCAACATAGGCCAAAGGTCTCCAACTTTGTCAAATTTCTAAAATCCTCAATTTTCATCCGATTGACTTGAGATTTGAATAGGATTTGCATACCAGGCCACTGAATTCAACCACCAAGTATTTTTGAGGTCGTCATCGGCCAATAAATTATTTTAGGGATTTCGCAAGTATCGTGCTATGCACGACATATTTCTTGTTTGTTTATCTGCTTGTCTGAAAATTATCTGGACATTGAGGACAGGTACAATTGCCAGATTTGGCACAGTGCTTCGTATTACCAAAGCCTCAGATGAGTTCAACTTTGACCTCACAAAGAAAATATGAAATGAAAATTAGTAAAGGAATATTTTTACTCACTCCTCGGCCACAGTATAGGTTATCGCCCTCTGGGACGTTTTCTTGCACCAAGAGAAAACAACGGAGTGAGTCAGAACCTCCATTGATGTGTTCTGGTTTCTTATGTGTTAACTAATATTGTTTATTTGATGGATGTGCTTTCCTTTTTGATGGCCGTGAAAAGACATTCCACACTGTATGTATATATATGTGTAAGTTCAAAACACACCTGGTCACAAGTGTGCCTCACTGACCGGGTCCTCAGTCGAGGTCCTCAGCATCATCCTGTTTCGGCCCTTCAACCTCGATACGGTCAGCTAAGGTGGGCCAGCAGTGGCACATACACATCCACATGCAGCAACTACACCTGGATGCGTACATACCCCCACCCCCAGCCAGTGCGTAAGGCAGACTACAACAACAACAACAACACCTCCACATCCAGAATCCACAGCACCAGACAAACATGGTGGAACACTCAAACACCCACCTTTATACCCTTCACCACTCACCAACAAAACACACCAGATCATTCATACACACACATACACACACATACATACACAACACCAACCAACCACCTACCCTTACAACATACACCACTCAACATACAAAAACACACACTCATGCAAAAATTCATTCATGCAAAAACACACACCCTCACCCACTCACTCACCTACACAAAATAAGAAATAATAATAGTAACAAAAAAAACACACACACACACAACCAACCTACACTGTACGACGTGCCTCCATAAACTTCCTCCATATCCAAAATGAGCCTTTCAAGGCAACCTGGGCCACCTTGTCCCACATCCTCCTTCTTTCTGTCCCACAAACTCCAAGCCGAGCAAGAAATGCAGAAAAGGCATTGCCAATATACCCTCTACACCCCACCTCAAATGGCTGCAAAGAAACTCGCCAACCCTTCTCCCGGCACTCTGCCTCCAGCTCACTGTACTTTCCTCTCTTCCTCTCGTGCACCTCCTCCATATTCTCTTCCCAAGGTACAGACAATTCCCCTAAGATGACCTGTCTTGTTGCACCTGACCAAATGACAATGTCAGGCCACAACCTTGTCACACAGATCTCCTCTGGGAATACCAATTGTGGCTTTAGGTCTGCCACCACCTGCCAATCACAAGCATCTGACAGCCCTCTTGCTTTCCACCTCCTCCTCTTTCCACCTCTTACCACTTGGCCCTTTTTGACAAACCACACCTCTCCCCCATCAGTCTCCTTTTCCACTCTTCTCTCTCTCGACCTCAGCACCTCTTGTTGCACCATCTGCACCACCACCGCCAGCACCTGATCATGTCACCACCTGTATTGTCCTGCTGCCAATGCTACTGAACATGCACTCAGTGCATGCTGCACCGTTCCCACACCTCCACACAAATAACATCTCTCCTACTGCAACAACCCCCACAATCTCAAGTTTACTGGTGACGGAAGCACATCATACGTTGCCCGCAACAGGAAATTCAACAATATTGGCTCCATCCTCCAAATCTCTTGCCACTTCAACATCCTCACCCACACACCTTCCCACCTAGTCCAAGCACCTTGCTGTGCCTGACCGACTGCTTTCACATATCTCCCCTCCTCTTCCTTTCTTCTCACCTCCCTCTCAACCATCTTCCTCCTCTCTTTCACACATGCCTTTCCCCATCGCTCATGCTTCATCCACCCCAAGCCATGCTTCCCGTGCTGTACCATCCCCATGACCTTCTCCTGTTGCAACCGCTCCTCCATGTCGTCCACCTGTGCTCTTGCATTCCACTTCCGACTTCCCTTCTTCTCTGGGAGAGCATTCTTTACCACTGCATCACTTGAATCCCGCAACATCATGAACTCCCGCACCCTCACCACCTTAAACTCCTCGGTTAATGATGTCAAGGGAAACTGGAGTTTTCCACCATGACCATAAAGGCAATGTTCGTCAAACAGCGTGGCACTCCCAACCACCTCCTCACAAACCCACTCACCACATCCTCTCTACATCCTCTCTACATGCCCAATCGCAATATCATACATCATCAATGGCCACAATACTCGTGGCATCAACCCAAACTTCAAACACCATACCTTCAACTTACCTGGCAACCCACATCCATCAATCTTCTTCAAACCTCTCAAAAGCTTGTTTCTGACCTCCTCCACTCTTCCCACATCATTCAACTCCACTGTATACCATCTTCCCACATCATTCAACTCCACTGTATACCATCTTCCCAAACTCCTCACAGGGGCCTCCACCAATGATGGAACCACCTCCCCTTCCAGCTCAAACCTGTGCATGTTATCCACCACTACTCGTCTCACTACCACACTCCTCGACTTTCTTGCTTTAAATCCCATTCTTGTCCACCGCAACCTTTCCAGTCGTCCCAGTACCTCCACTGCTGCATCAGCGGACTGTTGGACAACTGTCAAGTCTTTCATGAGTGCAAACATTGCTGGCAACCTCTGACCTCTGGCAACCTATATAGTATATATATGATTATGTATAATTGAAGAGTTCATTGCTGTGCAAGGAGCTATGTGCCTGCCAATTGTATTTTTATTATTTTCAGATAGTCATATGTATATACTAATCTGTATGGTGCTACTTTTTACCCCATGCATGTGATGCGAAAAGTGTGGTTAAGCAATTGGGTCGCATCTGTCTGTATGTCGTCTGTCCGTCTACAAAGTCAGTTGAGGATCGAGGAACAACTTAATTTCAATTGAGTGTTATATTTTGAACACGAATCGTAACACGAACCAGAAAACAACCCTGGGGTTTAGCGGTACTTTGGCTCTGAACTCATCCCGATCACGCATGCACAGAAAGGAGTGAGATAACATTTTGCTATGTCTGCCTGACTGGCAGTCAAACAAAATTTTGAGGCAGAAGGCAGAATGAGGGCAGAATAACTCTGTTTGAGATTCTGACAAATATGGCGGTGCATAACGTTTTGTGGTTACCATCACACCTATTATAAAAGGTTCACGAACAACACGGGAATGCACAAAAGAGTTTAAAAAACTTTCCATATCATTTTTCTCAAGACTGAAATGGGGTTTTATTTTTTTTAATTTTTTTTGTATACAACATCGAGGCTCGTGAAAGAGCTAACATTAATCACACAGAAAGACAAACCGACACATAAATCATATAATAAGGGGAGCGGTAGACAAGATGGGAAGAGAGGAGGAAGGACACAAACACAACATTTGAGAGCAGGGACATCGAGAGATCTGTGGGAGGGAGAGGGCTTGTGGGGAGGAGGCATGGGAAGGGGAGGGGGGGTGGGAGAGGTATAAAACATATGGACACTGCAAAGACTTCCAGGAAAGAAGTTGGAATTTCAAAAAAAGTGGATCTGGGGTGAATTAGTGGGGGTGGAAAAGATCAAGGTTTTGGATGGGGGAAGATAAGAGATGGTAGTGAACAGCTGTTTTAAAGACCTGGAGGGAGGAGTGGGATTGAAGGGAGTGGGGGAGTTTGTTCCAGAGGCGGGAGAAAAGAGGAATGAAAGCGTGAAGGCGAGCAGAGAGCCTAGATTTCGGCAGTTTAACCATAAGAGGGTTGCTGACAGATCTTGTGCGACCTGTAGGAATATTTGGGGGACAGAGCACAGATAGAGCTGGGGCAGCAAGGCCGGAGAGGAGTCGGTAGAAGACAGAAAGACCACCTACCTGCCTGCGGTGAGTGAGTGAAAGGCCCTCGGAGATAGCTTCATCGCGGGAGATTCCAATGATTCTGAAAGCTTTGGTTTCAACAGCGTGAAGCCGAGCTAGGTGTGAGGCAGGAGCACCGGCCCATAGGGCAGAACAGGTTTCCATTGAGCTGCGGATGAAAGCCTTGTATGTGGTGAGGAGCTCAGGTGTGCCAAGGAAGGACTTCGCACGACGGAGGATGCCCAGTCGGCGACTGGCTTTGGAGGCCAGCTTGGAAATGTAGTTTTCCAAGGAAAGATCCTGGCAGATAGTGAGACCCAAAAGCTTGAGCGACAGAACTTCTTGGAGATGATTGTTGAGAAAGTAGATGGGAGGGTTGTCCAGTCGGTCTTTTCGGAGAGACATCGTAAGAGTGTGAGATTTGTCAGGATTGAAAGACATGTTCCACTTGTTTGACCAGTCTGTGATTTTGTCCAGGTCTTCAGAGAGTGAGGAGGCTGCAGACTGCCGATCTGAGGGAAGAGGAATGGAGCGGCAGAGAGTGGAGTCATCAGCAATGAGATAGAGAGGATTTTCCAGAGAGTCGGAGAGATCATTGACAATGACAAAGACCAGAAAAAGCACAGGGCGCAGAACACTACATTGGGGAACTCCAACCTGAACAGGAAAGGGAGATGAGAGAAATTCATTCAGGGCCACACGTTGACTACGACCAGAGAGGAAGTCCGCAAGCCATGCATGGAGATTTCCATGGATACCATAGGAGGAGAGTTTGGTGAGCAGAGCTGGGTGCCAGACCGTATCGAAGGCACGTGATATGTCAAGGGAGACAGCTCTGATTTCCTGTTTGGCATTGAGGACCTCCATCCATTGTTGAGACAGCAGAAGCAGCATGTCCAGAGTAGAATGACCTGGTCTGAATCCAAATAGATGATCGGAGATCACGCGATTGGAGAAGAACTCTCTCTTCCTCATATGTGGTGACTTCAACTGTCATCATGCCAGCTAGCTGGGTGTGGGTTCATTTCTCACCAGCCATGGCACCTTAGCAAAGTACTTCTGCGACTCATTGGGACTGACACAATCTGTCAATTTCCCAACCCGGGTCTCAGTCAATGGAGTATCTTCTCTTCTGGACTTGGTTATGACTAACTTCCCTTCAAATGTCTGCAACTCTTCTTCTGCTCCAATCGGTTCTTCTGATCATGTGCTTGTTAAAGTGGACATCTCTCTGGCCATTCTCAGAGAGCCTCCTCAGCGCCGACGAGTCTGGCATTTCACTCAGGCTGACTGGCATGGTCTGCAAGCAGCCATCAATCATCTGGACTGGTCTCCCATCTCTACTGCCTCTGACATCAATTCTTCCTGGGAATTCTTCCAAAGCAAACTGCTCTCTCTCATGCACAGATTTATCCCATCTCGTCTTCAGTTGTCTTACCCTTCCTCCCGTCCATGGTACACTGAATCTTGTGGTGAGGCAGTTGCCCTGAAACAACTTGCCTTTGCCTCTTGGAAGGCAAATCCAACTGAAGGCAATCTCAGTTCCTTCCACCAAGCTAGGAACAAGTGTGTGTCTACCCTCAGGAGTGCCAGGAAGCACTATCTCTCCACACTTAAGATTGAACTCTCAAACCTGTCTCCTTCCTTTAAATCCTGGTGGCATCTGGTCAAATCCGTTTCTGGTGTTTGTTCCCCCACCATCCCCTCCCTTATCTCAAATGGCTACACAGTTGACACCGCACGTGACAAAGCCGAATGCCTCAACTCTGTGTTTGCCTCAAACTCTTGTGTCCCAAACCGATCTCTCTCTGTTCCCACCTTTCCCAGTCGAACCCAACTGCTCCTGGACTCTGTGTCCTTCTCTCCTGACAAGGTGGAGAAGTTTTTGTCAAACCTCGACTCTGATTCTGCAACTGGATCAGATGGCATCAGCCCACGGGTCCTAACATCCTGCTCTGCCGCTCTATCTCACCCTCTCACTGTTCTTTTCACCCTCTCTTTTCCTCAAGGTCATCTGCCAGCATCTTGGAAATCAACAAACATTACCGCCTCACACAAAAAGGTGCAAAAACAGATCCTTGCAACAACAGACCAATCAGCCTGCTTCCAATTATCAGCAAAGTCATGCATGGAATCCATCATTGCTTCGGATATCAAATCCTTCCTCTTCTCCAATGGCTTGATCTCTGATCATCAATTTGGATTCAGACCAGGTCATTCTACTCTGGACATGTTGCTTCTGCTGTCTCAAAAATGGATGGAGGTCCTCAATGCCAATCAGGATATCAGAGCTGTCTCATTTGACATATGACATGCCTTCAATACGGTCTGGCACCCAGCTCTGCTCACCAAATTCTCCTCCTATGGTATCCATGGAAATCTCCACTCATGGCTTGCGGACTTCCTCTCTGGTCGTAGGCAACGTGTGACCCTGAATGGATTTCTCTCATCTCCCCTTCCTGTTCTGGCTGGAGTTCCCAAAGGTCGTGTTCTGGGCCCTGTGCTATTTCTGGTCTTCATCAATGATCTCTCCGACTCTCTGGAAAATCCTCTCTATCTCTTTGCTGATGACTCCACTATCAGCCGCTCCATTCCTCAACCCTCAGATCGGCAGTCTGCAGCCTCCTCACTCTCTGCAGACCTGGACACAATCACAGACTGGTCAAACAAGTGGAACATGTCTTTCAATCCTGACAAATCTCACACTCTTACAATGTCTCTCCGAAAGGACCGACTGGAAAACCCTCCCATCTACGTTCTCAACAATCCTCTCCAAGGAGTTCTGTGGCTCAAGCTTTTGGGTCTCACTATCTGCCATGATCTTTCTTGGGAAAACCACATTTCCAAGCTGGCCTCAAAAGCCAGTCGCCGACTGGGCATCCTCCATCGTGTGAAGTCTTTCCTTGGCACACCTGAGCTCCTCACCACATCCAAGGCTTTCATCCACAGCTCAATGGAATACTGTTCCCCCCTCTGGGCTGGTGCTCCTGCCTCACACCTAGCTCGGCTTCACACTGTTGAATCAAAAGCTTTCAGAATCATTGGAATCTCCTGCGATGAAGTTAACTCCGAGGGCCTTTCACTCACTCACTGCAGGCAGGTTGGTGGTCCTTCTGTCTTCTACCGACTTCTCTCCGGCCTTGCTCCCCCAGCTCTCTCTGTGCTCTGTCCCCCCAATATTCCTTCAGGTCAATTGACGGTTGTTTCAGGGTAATTGCCTCACAACAAGATTCAGTGTACCATGGATGGGAGGAAGGGTAAGACAACTGGAAACGAGATGGGATAACTATGTGCATGAGAGAGAGCAGTTTGCTTTGGAAGAATTCCCAGGAAGAATTGATGTCAGAGGCAGTAGAGATGGGAGACCAGTCCAGATGATTGATGGCTGCTTGAAGACCGTGCCAGTCGGCCTGAGTGAAATGCCAGACTCGTCGGCGCTGAGGAGGCTCTCTGAGAATGGCCAGAGAGATGTCCACTTTAACAAGCACATGATCAGAAGAACCGATTGGAGCAGAAGAATAGCAGCAGACATTTGCAGGGAAGTTTGTCATAACGAAGTCTGGAAGAGAAGATACTCCATTGACTGAGATCCGGGTCAGGAAATTGACAGATTGTGTCAATCCCAGTGAGTCACAGAAGTCCTTTGCTGAGGTGCCATGACTGGTGTGAGAGGAACCCACACCCAACCAGCTTGCATGATGACAGTTGAAGTCGCCACATATGAGGAAGAGAGAGTTGGGATGAGTGGATGGAAGTTGGTCCATGTTGTCAGACAGCGAAATGTAAATGGAGTCATCACTGTTTGGAGGACGGTACAGAACACATATGAATAAAAGGTGGGAGCGGAGAGGAAGCCGTAGCCAGAGGTACTCCTGGGGGTGAGGTGGAGAGAGGGCAGTGCAAGGAGAGTGAGGAAGAGAGTTTTTGATAAAGATAGCAATCCCACCACCAGGACGAGGCTCAGGTCTATCATACCGGAGGAGGGAGTAACCAGGAAGAGATATTAAGGAATCAGAGACATCTTGAAGGAGGAAAGTTTCCGTTAAGCAGATCAAGTCTGGGTTGTCAGAAGCAACCTGTATGGAGAGATCCAGTCAGGTTTGAGCGAAGGCCCTGGATTAGGGTGGTCCAAAAATGCAAAAAAATCACTTTTTTATCTGGATTTTCATGCTCTATTGGATTATTGTTAGAAATGGTCTAAATCATTCACCCAAAAAATATTTTGCATCTGAGTCATCTATAAACTCATACACACTCAACATATAAATTTGTCATTTTGGTCAATTTTAATGACTTGCAAAGACTTTAGAAATATTTTTTTCCTAAATAATGTCATTGATGGTACATACCCCTGTGAAGTCCTCATGGTCGAAACATGAGTCAGACATGTATGAACATGTTTCAAACATGTGTCAAGCATTGTCAAACATGTTTCGACCATGATGATTTCACACTCACAGGCGCAAGCGCATGCAAAAAGTCATGAACCACAAAATGGCTTAGTACAATAGTGCATGTACTTTTTCCACCTAGGTTGCTATTGGATTGTTCTCATTTAGCCAAATTTGGTGAAAAACGCCATAATTCAATTGAAGTGTGTATGAGTTTCGAGATGGAATTGAGCGAAAATATTTGGTGGGTGAATGTTTTAGACCATTTCTAACAATAATCCAGTAGAGCATCAAAATCGGAGAGATCGATGTTTTTTGGACCACCTACCCTGGATGTTTGAGGTCCATACCGTTAATGAAGAGAGAGGGGGGGGGGCATCGGGTGCAGGACAGGGGAGGGGTAGGGTAAGATGAAGGGTAAGAGGGGGAGGTAGGGAGAGCAGTTGATAGTGTGTGAGAGATTACAGAAGAGTTACAAGAAAGGGAAGGATGAGGAGGACGAAAGGTATGATGGTGATGGGATGAAGCATAGTGCAGGGGTTGTTTGAGGGGGGCAGAGGAAAGTCGAAGGTTGGGGGAGGTGGAGGATTGAGATAGAAGGGAGACGAAGTGGGGAGGAGGCGGCTTTGAGGTGGAGGGTGGAGGAGGGAGAATTGGAGAGGAATGGGATGGGGGGAGATTTGAAGGGGAGGGGTTGGGGGGGGGGAGTTTTGAAGGTGAGAGGGGAGTTTAGGAGGGGAGGAGCAAGGGGGGAGTTTAGGGGTGGAGGGGAAAGGGGGGAGTTTAGGAGTGGAGGGGCAAGGGGGGGGATTTGGAGGGGAGGGGCAACATGTACATGCAAAACACGAAGTGGGGAACTTAAGTTAACAACCACCGACGGGGGTAGCCTCAGGGTACAAGGCTGCACAGCGGAGCAAACAGAACACGATTAATTAATTACGAGTTACAGGAAATTCAAACCAAAACTAACTATAAACAAACAATAACGCATAGACGATAAAATAATGAGATGAAATTTGACAAACACACGAATGGAAAAATAACTTCACTTTGGATGCCCAGAGAGAACCAAGGCATTCTATGAACTCTCTATCGTGTTTGTTTTGTTTGATTTGTAAATAAGCAGTACTGTATGTACATGCAATTGTACAGTAAGCAGTATTTACAGATGAATTTCCTAAAACTATTTTAAAATCGTGAGGTATTTGTAAATTTTCTTAAATTGACCAAAATATTAACTGAATAAGTAGGAATCCATGTATAACTAACTAGCGGAGCCCACCCGTCGCTTCACTGATGGACCAATTGTAGGGGGGGCGGGGGGAGGGAGGAAGGGAAGGAGGACAAATTTACCAATGCATAGAGTCCTTTAACCCCGACCCCCACCTCACCCCCTCCCCGTCCCCATACTGACATCCTGCTCATCACTTCCCTTTGCCCCTCCTCAATAGCCCCTCCCCTCCCCGTTCGTCCTGGTGTGCCTTCCTGCGAGAAATGTCTCACACAATATGACTCACATAAAGGGAATTGAAACATCCTCTGCCACCACCACCAGGTGACGCTACACGGTACACATCTACATTGAGAATTTAGTCCCACCCCCCTCCCACCCCCCCCCCCCCCCATCCCCCCGGCTCCGCACACCCCCGTAATAATAAGGCCGCAGCCACATAGCCTATGTTACCCATGCCTATGTTTTTGTCCCCTCACAAAACCAAAAGTATTCCAACTCCACTTTACATACAAATCACAACGTCATTTCCAATGCATTTGCACAAAACACCCCCCATGCCCCATAACTCTTCAAACACAAGAAGGTTCCCCATGTTTACATGATAAGCATGTTCGAGCTTTATACGTGCTGACACCATCCCGATGAAACAAAAAAGTGCATTTTCATTTCTTCCACGACCTAATCTGGCTTTTCTGGTTTTATAAATTGCAAGCTTAGCAATTTCAAGCAAAAATTCAAAAGCAAAATCACAGAGTTTTTCCTAGTATTACATGCAAGTCCGTAAACAAAGATTGTAACAGAAAAAACAATTTTGAATTTACAAAAGATTCGGCTCAGATACAGAAACAGAGATGACAATCTCTTGCACTCAATAAACGCATGATACAAATGTTCAACATTACCACAAAAAGGACATAAATTAGACACAGCAGGGTTAAACTTCTGAACTAACACCTGTGTGGCCAGGGCGTGATGGACCAGTCTCCAATTTAGGTCTCCTGTACGTCCAACAGTAGGACTCCTGTACATTTCATCCAAATTTGGAGTGAGAAATGCTCCTGCAGGTAAAGACTCTTGCCACTTGTTTATTAAGGGTGCTGCAAAGCCCGGTAACCACACCTCTAGACAAATTCTATACATTGCCCTTTTTCCCATGATGTGGAACACACCGGATTCTTCGCTGTGAGAGGAAAACACACCATGTTGTTCCTGGGCAGTGACTGAGAGTTCAGGGAAGGTTAAACGAAAGTCTACTTCTTCATTTATCCCATTCCACCCAATATTTAAATCTAAAAAAGTCTGGGATACAATCTTTATGACCCTGCTCACTATTCTAATTGAACGCAAGCCAATTTTTCCAGAAACATCGCTGGCAGACAACCATCGCTTTAAGGATAGCTCCATAAGATCTCGCACTTTATTAATCCCATTGTTCGTAAAATGTTCCATAAAAGCTTGGCTGGTAGATACTTCAGCGAATAGTGAGTTTTGGAACAATGGCTCATGCACAAACCTCCTGGGATCGTAAGAGATCTCCAACCGCTGCACTCCTAGAGCTTGCCAGGCGTTCAGGAGAGACCGATGAAATGCAGGGAGCCGAGCTCTGTCGACCTGCTTCAAGTCCATAAGGAAAAGTTCCCGGTCATCGTCCATTCCACCTACTTGCCTGAGCAAGGTATTCATGAGAGGACGTCAGGGCACAACCTCGCTGTACAGCAGACGTTTTATTGTCATTAGCCGAAAAGCCATTATTCGACTAGGGATGTGCACCAGGTTTTGACTACCTGAATTACGTGGTCTGCACAACACATCTGGCTTAAGCTAGTGGTGGCCTCCCCAGAAGAAGTCAACTAGACCCCTCTGAATGTTGGTGATCAGAGCTTGAGGAGACTGGAGTGCTATGATCTTATGCCATACGATTGGAAGCACCAGGTTGTTTATTATCGTTACCCGTGCCTTACGTGACAAGATATGGAACATCCCTTTCCACTTTGATAGTTTCTGCTTAATGTTATCTTGGAAACCATCCCAGTTTTTCTTCATATAGCTTGTAGTTCCCAAATGGATGCCTAAGTATTTGAACCCATCCGTTTTCCATAACATTCCTCCTGGAAGAGTTGGGGGAACCGCATGTGAAGTCTGTGACGCAGATAGGGGAGACTTTTGTGTGCTTTTATTATAAAAAATATCAAAACACACACGGAAAACACCACCATTTTTTACAAGAAAATAAAGTTGTACAAGCAAAAAGGATATATACTGAAACGCAAAAGAAACTTACCACCTTTGAAACCTTTAAATATCAACAATAACACTGCGTGTAGTAAATGTGTGAACTTATTTGTGGACAATAGTGTCCTCACTGTCAGACAAAACGGTCACGGATGGTCACTTGAACCTTCAATGGTCACTTCATAGCACAGCTGTTGAACAGCCATTTTGACTGTCAGTGATTAGCCAAGGGGTATGGGATGATTTTAATGAGCTGCACGTGATGTCTTGATATTGGCTTTAAAAAGGCCAGTGCAAAATGGGCATTTCAATCAACATGCCACGATTGTCAAGGGATCAACGGCAGCGTGCCCTGGGCATGCTGCAAGGCGGACTGAGCTACCGTGAGGTGGCACGTCGCCTTGGCTGTTCACACCAGACGATATCGGCCCTGGTCGACAGAGACACCCTCCACAACTCTGCAGATGACAGACCTCGATCAGGGAGGCCAAGAGTCACCACTGCAAGGCAGGACAGGCAGATGGTCCGAAGTCACCCACGGGATCGATTCCGTCCAGCATCCCGCACTGCGGCAGAAACTCCGGGGCGTGCAAACCCACGGATCTCCAATGATACTGCACGAAGACGACTGCATGACCATGGTCTGACTGCCAGAAGACCATACAGAGGCCCCGTGATGACGGCTGCCCATCGCCGCAACCGACAGAGATGGTGCCAGCAGCATCAGTGGTGGACCTTGGCGCAGTGGAACGAGGTCGCTTTCAGCGATGAGTCAAGGTTCTGTCTGGACAGTCCTGATGGGCGTGAGCGTGTCTGTTGAAGAACTGGCGAGCGATATGCCGATTGTTGCGTGCGTCAAGCCAACAGGTGGGGTGGCCCAAGTGTGATGGTGTGGGCCGCCATATCAGGCCGGTACAGGACGTCACTGGTGGTTGTGGATGGGAATCTTAACGCCCAGCGGTATGTGGATAACATCCTGCGACCTCATCTGCTGCCATTCCTGCTAGACCACCCAGAACTGAGAACCTTTCAGCATGACAACGCTCGTCCCCATGCTGCTCGCTTTACCACTGCATTTCTCCAAGGCGAGAACATCAACACCATGCAGTGGCCTGCGCTCTCCCCTGACCTGAATCCCATAGAGCACCTGTGGGATGAGCTTGGGAGATGCATAGTTGGCAGGGCCAGGACACGGCCAGAGCTGCTTCAGACATTGAGGACTGAGTGGGACAGAATCCAGCAGCAATCCATCCAAAGACTGGTAGGCAGTATACGCCGACGATGCACTGCCTGTATCCAAAACAATGGTGGCCACACACGCTATTGAAAGGGGACTGACATTGCACCCTGTGCTGTTCTGTACTGTAGAACAAACTGATGAGATGGTGTATCTTGGTCAAAAACTTGACATGTCATCAATAAAATGCCAATGTTTCAATTAGCAATTGTTGGTTTGTTTTATTTTGAACTGTTACAATTTTATTACATTTCAAACAAGTGGTAAGTTTCTTTTGCGTCTGGTGTGAACAGCCAAGGCGACGTGCCACCTCACGGTAGCTCAATCCGCCTTGCAGTATGCCCAGGGCACGCTGCCGTTGATCCCTTGACAATCGTGGCATGTTGATTGAAATGCCCATTTTGCACTGGCCTTTTTAAAGCCAATATCAAGACATCACGTGGAGCTCATTAAAATCATCCTGTACCCCTTGGCTAATCACTGACAGTCAAAACGGCTGTTCAACAGCTGTGCTAAGAAGTGACCATTGAAGGTTCAAGTGACCATCCGTGACCATTTTGTCTGACAGTGAGGACACTATTGTCCACAAATAAGTTCACACATTTACTACACGCAGTGTTATTGTTGATATTTAAAGGTTTCAAAGGTGGTAAGTTTCTTTTGCGTTTCAGTATATATACATATATATGTGGACATTGAGCGTAAGTAAAATTTACAAAAACAAACGCAACACCTCATCTGTAAAAAATATCATCGTTCACAGGCAACACCACAGGTTCACAGGTTCACAGGAGACGAAGGCAACAGCCTCACCTCACCACACTGCCGAAACTTATCCGGGCCGACACTATTCCTTTAAAGCAAAAGAGCACATTTTCATCTCTGCCACTCAATTTGATCTTCCTAGTTTTATAAATTGCAAGTTTAGCAATCCCACACAGAAAATTCAAGAAAGGGACCGCTGTCTTGCTCTTGGTGCTCCTTTCAATGCCATACACAAAAATTTGAACAGAAAAAACAAACTTAAATTTATAAAATAACTGTTGGAGGAAACAAAAAGGGGTACCAATCTCTTACATTTCACGAAAGCATGGGTCACATTTTCAGCCTCTTCACAAAAAGGACAAACATTCTGTACAGAGTGATCAAACTTATTAAGTAAGTATTTGGTGACCAGGGCCTGATGAACTAATCTCCAATTTAAGTCTCCGGTTCGACCTAAAGTTGGAGACCTATACATCTCTTTCCACACTGGAGATAGGAACGAACTAGCCGGAAAGATCTCCTCCCACCGATTTTTTAAAGGTTTTGTGAAACCCGGTATAAGCACCTCTTGGCATATCCTATAAATAACTTTTTCCCATCACATGAAACACACCACAACCATCTGAATTTGAGAAGACACACTGTTGTTTTTGTTTTTTTGAGGTGATCTGGAGCTCAGGGAAATAGAGACGAGAGTCCACCACTTCATCTGCCCCAGTCCACCCGATATTTAATTCCCTGAAAGTTTTAATCACAACTCTCAAAACGTTGTCCACCATTCTAGATGACCGAACCCCCACTTTTGATGTGAGAGAACCGGTGGATAACCATCCATTTAGGGAAGGCTTCATCAGGTCTCGCACTCTGTTTATTCCATTACTGGTGAAGCAATGCATAAATGACCTGGAGGTTGAAATTTCAGGGAATAAAGGATTCAGAACCAATGGCTCATGCATATATTTTTTGACATCGTAGGACACCTCTAATCGTTGTATTCCAAGGACTTGCCAGGCAGGCATTCAAAAGGCTCTGATGAAACTCTGGGAGCAGAGTCGTGTTGACATGCTGCAGGTCCATGAGGAAGAGCTCTCGGTCATACTTCAACCCATCTGCTTCCTGCAGCCAAGCATTTGTGAGAGGCCGCCACGGGACACACTCACCATACAATAAACGCTTTATTGTTAACATGCGGAAAGCCATTATCCGACTCGGGACATGTATCAAGCTTTGGCCACCTGCATTTCGGGGTCTGCACACCACGTCTGGGCCAAGCCAATGGTGGCCTCCCCAGACAAACTGAGTTAGAACCCTCTGAATGCCTGTGACCAAGTGTCTCGGAGGTTGGAGGGGGATAACTTTATGCCAAATAAATGGAACCACCAGGTTATTTATTATTGTCACTCTTGCCTTAAGCGATAGAAGGTGGTGCAACCGTTTCCATCTAGCTAGTTTCTGCTTAATTCTTTCCAAGAAACCCTCCCAATTTTTTTGTTCACATGCTTGGACTCCTAGAAATAACCCTAAATATTTAAACCCCTCTTTGTTCCACTGCATTCCTCCTAGTAACACAGGCAGAGCTGAGGAAGGCAGACTGGGGCCCACCCATAAGGCAACACTTTTGTTCCAATTTACTTTTGCCGTGGAAGTGAGCTCAAACTGGGACAGACATCGAGAGACCTCACCCACATCATTTTGGCTGGAAACAGCAACACAAATGTCATCCGCATAAGCTGAAGTGACCATTTTGTAGTTTTTTCTTAAGGAGACTCCTTCCACTGAGTTGTGGAGCAAAGCTAGTAAAGGTTCGACCGAGAGACTGTAGAGCATACCTGAAAGCGGGCAGCCCTGACGGATGCCTCGCTGAAAGGGAAAAGGGCGACATAAGCTGTTGTTTATGTAGGGGAATTTGTAGCTGAGAGACTCGACTCCAATGACCGGACACAGGTTTACAAAAGGTCTGGTTTATTAACTGGTTATTCACTTCATTCCATTTACCAAATAATACCGCATAATTCAATGGCTGAGATTAACTCTTTTCGCTGATCCTTCTCGTTCGGCTGATGTTCCTCCGCCACTCCCGTTGGTCAGAGCTCTTGGTAGCAAGTCCTGTCGACTCCACGTTTGCTCTCGTTTATATGGACAAACTGGACTTAATCCCCTCTCCGCTAATGCCCCGAGGTCATGCATGTACCAAGTCCTGGTATCAGCTCGCTCCCCTCCTGTTGTGAGTTCCGTTTACCAAACGATAGGGGGGTGCTTCAGCCAGGGGCTGTGACCAGGTGGACAAGAGATTATCATGTTCGGGCGCATTCCTGACACTCATTTACAAACTCGTCTTTCACAGAGTTTGCATGTAAAATGTATCTGCTTCGTTACCAGTTTAATTAATAAGTTACCAGTGCCAATTAATAAGTTACACTGAGTTACACTTCCACAATTCCCTCATCTTTTTGTTTTTGTTTATATTAACCATTAATCTAAACATCAATATAAGTAAACAATCAATCACTACAAGTAAACATCATTACAAGTATAAGTAAATAATCAATCACTTTGGTAATCAAATTCCCTTGGGCATACACCGTCATCCTGCAAGAATCACAAAACATTTCGTTGGTCATTTACTCCTTCCATATCGTTCAATCTATTGCATTTGCATCACAAATATATTTTCAAAACAACACTTCACTATCACCAAGATACAACAATTTCACTTCATTTTCAAGTTTTGTAAAGCATCTGCACCATCTGGCAAAAAACGTTTGCCTCCACACAAATGTTGACTTTGTTTGAAAGGAAGGGCTGATCACTTGTGTTTGAATCCTGGTATGAAACATTTTCTCCTAATGTCTTCATAGCTCCTGCACTACTTCGTGTAGGATTTCGCTGTTGTGGTAACATTGCGGAGTCATAGACTGACCCTGCTCTCCTTGTAGCATTCTTGCCACTTTTTGCTGTAAACCATAGTAATTCCTGAACAAGGCCTTCACCCAGTTGTAGTCGACTTGCCTCCTCCCTCATTGTGAGTGGGCAGCAAGTATTGGTGTGACGTTGATTGGCCAGCAAGATGTGGAACAGGGATGCCGGATGCATCCACAATGATGTTGGGACCATGGTGTTCCGGTCATTCATGGTCCTTACCAGGAGCAACCAGCAGAATCGTGCACAGCTGTTGTGACAAGGGCACAGCCGTTTTTTGCAGCTCCATGCTGGTTCCCCGGACGTTGGTGAAGTAATAACATATGTCCCCGCATTTCACAGAGGTTGCAGGTAAAATGTCGTTGTCCTGCAACTTCTGATGTGGTGAATGTTCGAAGCCTTCGAACAAGAGTAAGTGATCGCCTTTCTTTCATATGTTGCAGTGTGATCCAGGCAAATGGTCACATAAATTTCCTTGGTGAAGGTAAGCATTCATCTCCAAGTTACACGGGAGAATGTCTTCATCATTCTTTGAGAAAGAGGGTGTATGCCACGATTAACTTCATTTTTTAGCCACAAATTTTCTTTCTCGAACTTCTTCCCAATTCCGTTAGCAATCCCTCCAAAATGTGATCTCGTCTTATCCTTATGCTCAGTCACATCTGAATCTGCTTTCCGCACACACTGGATCAGATAGGGTACATCTTACCATGAAATCAGCATAATCATGTATATCTTCCGACAGTTTCACATTCAACAATTTGTTGTTTTTCCTTAACACAAAAGTTATATTCATTTATATGCGTCACACAAATAATATTCAATCAGGTATGTATTTTATTACGAAACTAAGAATAGCATTGTATATGATTACAATCACAAACGGGAATACCTAATTCCCAACAACAATTTTTCCAAACCAACAAATTAAACATAATGTATTATTACCATAATTCCTCTCCACTTTTTCTTTTCCCTCTTTTTCCTAACAGTGTGTCACTCGTGGTGATATGAGTTCACTGATATTGTAATTGACACAACTCATAACATTGTCGTTATGCCATTATCTTAATTCTACTGTTTCATTTGCAACATCACTTGATTTAATCTTTTAATCTCAGTATTTATTCATATCATCATAACAATCTTTCTATTTTAGGTCCATATTTGTTTATATTCTTATCAACCTCCTACGGTTTATCAATTTGTTCCAAAACACTGCAACCAAAGGTTTTAACCAAAGCTCTACCAAACTATTTCCAATTTGAACTCAAAATGCTAATTAAACAACAATTCAAAGAATTAACTTCAACGGGTCAACAAACTCATTTTATAAACAGATCTAATTTTCCCATCTGTTACATATTTATGTGAATGTATGTGAATTACCATGCAGGTCTTTGCTTCCGTGTGTAGTATAGTAAGTTGTTGTGTAGTTGTTGTGGTTGGAGGGTCAGGAGCCCTTCTGAAAGAGTGGCAGGAAACGGAAGTGGCCGGAAGCGGAAGTGACGGGAAACGGAGGAGAAAGACACGAGGGAAAGGAAGGTTTCTTTTTTTCCTCGCCCCGCTCCGACGAAAGGTGGAATCGACCTTGCGCTGCGTGGAAAACGCGCCGGTTCGAAACCCGTCTGGCGAGAGGAGTTACCTGGGCGGTAAATACCTTTTGACACGTCCAGTCACCGTGAGTTCGTGCACGAAACCAAGCGTCCGGGACAGTTTGCCCCGTCTACAAAGACGCGTACGGGTCCGCACGTTGGGCCTCGCGCCCGTTGGAAGCCGCGCTGGGTTTTTGCCCCGTTGCTTGGCAAGGAGGTGTGCGCTGTAACAGCTGTCCCGGTCCGAGACGGCACGTTTAGAGCACGTCCGCCCGGGGCTCGTTCAACCGCCCGTGTGCGGAGAGGAGAGACATTGACCACGGAGGGAGTCAGGAGTGGGGCTCACGTGAGGAATGTATTAGTATAAGATGGCCATCTTAGAGTTTGTGTAGATGAGTTCACATGGTTGTAATATTGATTGTGCCTGGTTGTTTGTTGTCGATTGCTCGGGGAAATATCCGTGATTGTATCCTTGACCTTGTATAATATCCTTACCCTGGAAATATATCCTTGAAATCAGTTTCTCCTGGGTGAAATTCCTATGGATTGCGTGGCGAACGCGCCTATATAATAATACTTGCTGGCGAAGGTCCTCTCCCGGTCCGGGGGTCACCGAGACCAGGTAGTCACTGAGGGGACCACGTAACAGAATTGGGGGCTCGTCCAAATTACGATTTGCGGTTTCGCAATTGGGTCTACGTCCGGGATCTAAAAGTGTATAAAATAATAAAATAATAATATTTTTGTTAATTAAAATTTATTAATTAATTATTAATTGGTAATATTTTTTTTTTGGGAAATTGGGGTAAAGTCTTGGGGTGAAGGTTAACAGGTGTTAACGATAGGCACCATGGCGTTTGTGGCACAGAACTTTGGGGTAACCCCGAGTGAGGCACAGTTCCGAGCGTTGCTAAAGTCGGATCTCTTGAAATTGGCCAAACATTTTAACTTGGAGGTCCGAACTAATTTGAGGAAGGCAGAGTTGCAGGCCACGGTGATACAATCTATGGTGGGATTAGGAACATGGGACGAGTTAGCCTGGGAGTGGCTACCCGAAGAACCAGAAGACGTGGAGCTCCGGAAACTGGAGTTGCAATTACGGAGCCAGGAACGGATCAAAGAAGAAGAAAGGAAAGCAGAAGAGAGAAGAGAAGAGAAGCAAGCAGAGGAAAGGAGAATGGAACGAGAACTCCAGGAAAGGTTAAAAGAAGAAGAAAGGAAAGCAGAGGAGAGGAGAGAAGAGAAACAAGCAGAAGAAAGGATGAAAACAAGGGAACTCGAAGCAGAGGAGAGAAAAGCGGAAAGGGAATTAAAGGAACGTGACATGGAGCTTCAGCAAGAAATCAAATGCAAGGAGCTGGAGTTAATGAGAGAACGGGGAGAGGCACCACCCTTGCTGACGGGGTCGACACCTAACCAGAAAACCTGGGATGTGGGCAGACATGTGAGGCTGGTTCCACCGTTCAGTGAAAAGGAAGTCGCGAAATTCTTCCCACACTTTGAGAAAGTGGCTCGACAATTAAACTGGCCGGAGGAGGCCTGGACCATACTCGTACAAAGTGTGCTGGTGGGGAAAGCTCAGGAAATTTATTCGGCATTACCAATGGACCAATGTGCAGATTATGAGGTACTGAAGAAGCACATCCTCAAGGCCTATGAGTTGGTTCCGGAAGCTTACAGGCAAAAATTCAGGAATGCCAGGAAGAGGGAGAGTGAGACCCATGTGGAGTTTGCCAGAGTGAAAGAAAACATGTTTGATCGGTGGTGTGAGTCAAAAGGAGTCGGGAAAGACTTCGAGACATTGCGGGACTTGATCCTGGTGGAGGAATTCCAGCAGTGTGTCCACGAGGACATCAAAGTGTACCTGCAGGAAAAGAAGGTACCAAAGTTGTGGGACGCAGCCACCATGGCAGATGATTATGCCTTAACCCACCGAATAGGGGTCCACGAACCTAACTCCTCGCCTAGATCTCCGCAGGGGAGGTGGGGAACAGCAGGTGCGGAGAACGACCATACATGGCGGCGGCCTCGAGATGATTATGGGGACAACTATGATACCCCACCGGTTCGAAATCAGAGGGATGCGGGCCCAAGACAAACTTATAGTTCGGGGGGCCCGAGGCAGACCCCGAGTTTTTCCTCCGGGCCTACTTGCGCGTTTTGCAAAAAACCTGGACACTTGATGTCCAGTTGTTACCTCATGAAAAGGGACAACCCAGAGCGGAGTCCGACTATTACAACTCCGAATGCGATGGCTAGCGTAAGAAATCGCCATCAAGAGGGTTACCAACCATTTATTTCCGAGGGGTTTGTGTCACTGGATGGAGCCTCGACTAACCGGAGACCGGTTAGGATATTGAGAGACACAGGGGCCCATCAATCTTTAATGCTTGAAGGCATTTTGCCATGGTCCGAGGAGACGGCAACGGGGGATAGTGTTCGTTTACAGGGGATCGGGGGCGGTGTTAGTGCTCCCCTTCAGGTCATCCAGTTGGAGTCCGATTTGGTGTCAGGACCGGTCACCGTCGGTTTACAAGCCACGTTTCCTGTAGAGGGTGTATCTGTGGTTCTCGGGAATGATTTGGCCGGGGGTCAAGTTTATGGTAACCTGAGGGTTGATAAAGAGCCCAGCAGGGAAAATAACACCACACCAGCTCGGGATGGTGACAAAAGTGCCAAGTTATTTGTAGGGGGACTGAACTTCAAAACAGAGGAAGAAGTTCTGACCTCTGTCTTCAACAGATATGGGCCGCTGGTGGAAGTGCGGTTGGTAAGAGACTGGGAAACGCAACAGTCAAGAGGGTTCGGCTTTGTCACGTTTGCCAGCACAAAAGACGCCAGAGAGGCAGAGAAGAATTGGAATGGCAAGGATTTGGAGGGTCGGACCATAACAGTAGGGAAGGCATTTCGTAGGCGTCGAGAGGTCTACAGGAGAGGACAACTGGGCGGTAGTTTTGGTGGTGGCCGCAGTCAATATTATTATGGAGGCTCCCTGAGTTACGGCCGCTCCCGAAGGAAGAATTGGCAAAGTAGTGGCCGAGAAGAAGACCGGTATTCAGGGGACTACAGGGACCAGTGGTCCCACCCTAATTATTAGGGACGTTCTGAGAAGTTGAAGCACTGAAGGCGGCGGAGCCGCCGAGCCAAGATTCCTACACGAATTAACCGTGAACGCCGTTCCTAAAGGCGTCCATGTAGTGAACTTTCCTGCACGGACTAACCGTGAACTCCACGTTCCTCAAGGCGCCCATGTAGAGAACTTTCCTGCACGGACTAACCGTGAACTCCGCGTTCCTAAAGGCATCCATGTAGTGAATACTCGGCTTGGCCTCCCGGAAAAGTGCTATCGAGTGGCTTAACTGGCTTTATTTTTAAGTGATAACTGTGCCCGGGGGGAACTGATAATGTGGGGGGGTTGAGTTATCTGGTTTGTTTCTCCAAATTGGCCGGCAAAGAAAGTTTTCGCTGGGTTCAAACTTTCTTTCTTGAAGGGGGGGAGTGTTACATATTTATGTGAATGTATGTGAATTACCATGCAGGTCTTTGCTTCCGTGTGTAGTATAGTAAGTTGTTGTGTAGTTGTTGTGGTTGGAGGGTCAGGAGCCCTTCTGAAAGAGTGGCAGGAAACGGAAGTGGCCGGAAGCGGAAGTGACGGGAAACGGAGGAGAAAGACACGAGGGAAAGGAAGGTTTCTTTTTTTCCTCGCCCCGCTCCGACGAAAGGTGGAATCGACCTTGCGCTGCGTGGAAAACGCGCCGGTTCGAAACCCGTCTGGCGAGAGGAGTTACCTGGGCGGTAAATACCTTTTGACACGTCCAGTCACCGTGAGTTCGTGCACGAAACCAAGCGTCCGGGACAGTTTGCCCCGTCTACAAAGACGCGTACGGGTCCGCACGTTGGGCCTCGCGCCCGTTGGAAGCCGCGCTGGGTTTTTGCCCCGTTGCTTGGCAAGGAGGTGTGCGCTGTAACAGCTGTCCCGGTCCGAGACGGCACGTTTAGAGCACGTCCGCCCGGGGCTCGTTCAACCGCCCGTGTGCGGAGAGGAGAGACATTGACCACGGAGGGAGTCAGGAGTGGGGCTCACGTGAGGAATGTATTAGTATAAGATGGCCATCTTAGAGTTTGTGTAGATGAGTTCACATGGTTGTAATATTGATTGTGCCTGGTTGTTTGTTGTCGATTGCTCGGGGAAATATCCGTGATTGTATCCTTGACCTTGTATAATATCCTTACCCTGGAAATATATCCTTGAAATCAGTTTCTCCTGGGTGAAATTCCTATGGATTGCGTGGCGAACGCGCCTATATAATAATACTTGCTGGCGAAGGTCCTCTCCCGGTCCGGGGGTCACCGAGACCAGGTAGTCACTGAGGGGACCACGTAACACATCCAATAATTTTCCTTGCCAAATGTCATATTGCAACACTTTAATAAACCTTCGAAAAATGTCTCCCAAATCAATAAATTCCCTTTTTACTTCCCAAATACTCATCTGTAAATTACATATTCAATTACAGTTTTTTTTTTGTTTTTTTTTGTTCGGCCTGAATGGCCACTGAAGTGGCTGCCAACATGCAGTACCGTTTTATCTACCAAGCAAGTATTCGTCCACATAAGATCTCTACCAAAATGTTGTTTGTGTTAACCAGTGACTTTGTTTGAACTCCAAAACTTAATTTGATGAATCCCATGTGTATGGTACCACTTATTGAAACCCCTACTTTTGTAGAAAATATCCAAGTAAGTGTTTTTGTTTTTTTACACCCCCTTAACTGTTGCTCATCCATTTCTATGCACCCAGTGAGTACTACTGACACCAGTATGCCAATATGGGTGTGCGAGATTAACAAATATGTTGCAGGTACACGTAACAGCGCGTTCTGAGTATAAATAACGTAACAGCGCGTTCATGTCTGCCCCTTGGTTTAAGATGCACAATGCATTCCGTTTTAAAACTCACAATAGTTCAAATCAGCAAGATTTTCTTTACTATTTTCCCATATCATCTATGCCTAATACACATCCATACATGCAGCACAATTTATATGCTGATAAAATTCAAGTTTATATATATATATATAAATCCATGAGCAGAGTATTCTGGGAAGTCAGTGTAAGACCTCTCCCAAATTTGGATAATTTTGTACTCCCTCATTTCTTTTTATGAAGCTCATATCCATAAATAGCTATTATTCTCATATAAATTCTATCAAAAATGGAATCCCCAAATTACTCACAATTTTACTATTTAATTAATGGCTGCTCATAACCCAGCACATCAAATCTTTATATTCCATCTCCCTTGACAAAAGAGATAATGTTCATAATCAAATTTTATTTCTATTTTATTTTACGGATTCTCTGCATATTCAATCCCATCCACATAAAACTATCCATTTCCAGACAGGCACACTGTCGGTGTCAACAATCTTGTAAGATTGATACACAAAACAATAAAAAAACACTAACATTGACACACAAAAAATACACACACACATGCATTATGCGTATTTGTTTGCGTTGGAACTATTATTTACAGATCAAGATGGGTGTCAATTTTATTTCAATTTCATAAAATTTGTCCTTCAATTTTAGAAATGCTAATACACAAATGGACCAAAAGCTTATTCTTAGAAAACCCCTATGATGTCACATTGAAATTACCCTTTCAGTTCCCACAATAATTTATCCAAATTTGACTACACACCCATTTACATGTCAGTCGACCACTGACTTATCAATCGTGTGGAACAATAGTCCGAAATTCCCACCTGATCATCACGTGACCCTTGTCCCTTGGTTTAAAATTTGCAAAGCAATTGTTCCAACTTTGTAAATTTAAAATTGTGTGCCCAACATAAAAGATCCAATTTCGGCATTTGATCAATTAATTATCAATTTGCTTACAAGCAAAAGAAAAAATGAATAATTCTTGCTCCGAAAACTTTTCAGACCCAAGAATCATCGACAGTTATTCATGTTTGTCCAGTAATCTAATTTGTTGAGGCCAATCGTCATTTGGGATTTGTCGCAATGAAGGCCTAATCATTGTCTGAGGTATCGGTCAGCACTGGTACCCTTGATCTTGGTTTCTTTGTCCTTGGTTTCTTTGTCCTTGGTTTCCCTGTCGAAATTGTCTTCTGCTCAGATATGGGCATCTCCTTATCCAGTGTCCCATCTCTCCACAGTTGAAGCACCGGCTTCTGTCGTTACCTGCTCTGTCCACTTGTTGACTTGTCTTTCTGGGCTGCATGTCTGGGTCTTTGGGTTGCCATTCTGACCTCTGGTTATCTCCTGATTCATAGTTGTTGTCTGTTGCATTGTTACGTTGTTGCATAGAAAACCTATTGCGTTGGTTCGTAGTCATCAGGGCTTGTGTCTGTAGTTGCATCAATTTTTCGGCATTTATAGCACTGTTCCTGGCCTGAATTCGCTGATGATGCAAAGCATAATTCAATATTTCTTGCATCGGCTTGCCTTCCCAAGCAATACACTGTCTTTCCACTTCACTCTTCAATTTCGGCAACAGACCATTAATAAAAAGGGGTTTTAGGGCATTGTCGATTTGTGCCCGGTCTATTCCCGAATATAGTCGAAAAACATCTCGCAATCTGTCTAAATAATCACTAGCATCCTCTCCTGTTTTCTGTTTGCACGTAACCACTTTATTCCAATCAGTCACGGGCGGCAATTTTTGTATGGCCTCTATTAATTTATTTATCTGTGTCATTTTAGCCTCCGTGGGTATGTCTAATTCTCCATTTACTGCATGTACCCAGTTTGCCTCACTCATTAATGTCTTCAAAGTGGTGGTATTAGGAATTACCCACTTTAAGAGTATTTCTATGTCTCTTATAGTCGGCAATTGCGTTTCCACAATCAATCGTAGCTCTTCCGCGAATTGAAGTGGATCTGTTTTGATTGATGGCATATCGCTCTGTAATGCCTTCAATTGGTGTATTTGCCAAGGTCTATACATCAAATCTGGGCGTTCCTCATTTGCCCCTGGAAATTGCCGTTGCGGGAAATTCATAACGCCACATTGTTCAAAACCTCCCTGTGGGAGAGTCAAGTTTTGAATGTTCATTGGCAGATCATATTGATCGTTGGATAGATTGGCATTCATCACAGAACCCTTACTCCTTGTATGGTGGTATGGGACGTATGTTGAAGTTGTTGCAGCTGGTTGTATTGCTTGCCCACTTTGAGTCGGTTCCTGTCCTCCAGTTGCACCCTCTGGGGTAGTCACCTCAACTGGGGCACTGCTTTCACCTGTCTTCTGTCGGCTAGAGCCAATCGTTTCACTCTGTACTGGCCCTTTGGCAGGTAGAGGTACAGGTACCTGTACTTCCTGTGGCTGATATACACTATTTCGCCGATAGGGTGGAGGAGTTTCCTCTTCTATTTCATTTATCTCATATGACCTTGCGTCTGGGTACAATCTGAACTGGGATCGCTTTCCATTGCTAACTTCAAGAGGCATTTGGGTGGATACCTTTTCCAACCTATGTTGTATCTGCTTCATTTCTTTCTTCACACCCCCCATTTTCGTTTTGGTCTCCCTGTCTCTAGACTCGATGTCCCAGTAATAAAATGGTTTCCAATCCACCTTCAACTTCTGTCTGTCTCTTGCTTCTAATTCTTCTCTGAGTGTTTCCAATGTGTTCCTGTCAAACGTGCCATCCTTGGGGAATTCCTTCTTTCTCCCTTTTGTCCATTCATGCCAAGATTCCAAATCTTTAAGTGAATGTGGACCATATTGCTGATACATGTGGTTGACGCAAGCGCCTCTTTGGGACAAGTCTAGCTGACCTTGTTTGCCCTTGCAGACTCCATTTCCCATTTTGCCTGTATGTGAATACCACTCAATATTCCCTCAATGTACCAGGTAGATTACTAGGATCTGCGCTTTGGAATGCACCTGTACACACCTGTACTATATGTCCTATAAATAAAATCTACTGGAGTTTGTTCCACCTTTTATCAAAGTAACGTTGGATGCGTTGTAGCTTGTTCCAGGTTCCTCTAAAGCTTCACTCGTACCTCCAGGAAGGATCTCTCCACCTGTTCACACGGTGATTTCCAGAAAATCTCCCTCAGCTGTGGCTTTGCACAATCCAATCTCACAGCTCAGTATTTGCAGATGAGCCGGAGGGTCAGTATGAAATGGGTGAATCCTCAGGTGTCCGCTCTGTTGACGGGGAAATCACACAATGGTAACCGCACATATATATATCTGTATATAAACTCACCACCTTGCTCAATTTTCCCAGGTTGTCTCCACATTGTTAATATCTCGCAAAGATATCAAAGCTTCTTTCTTGAGACCGCATTTTCATCAATCAAACAATCAATATATTCAATTCAATTTATTCAGTTCAATTTATTCAGTTAAATTTATTCAATTAAATTCAATCAATTAGATTCAATTATTCTATTATTCAATTATTCAATTTCAATTAATTCATCAATATTCATCAATAAATCAAATTAATCATTTTGGATGACTCCTTGCATAAGCCCTTTCCCCAATGATGTCAGGACAGGTCCATCCATTGACCGTCACCTCTGGTTCGTACCTCATGTTAATTGATGAATCACCGTCCTGTCCTAGGGTCATATCTGACATATTTCCCCATTTTGCCTGGTCTCCACAAATTTTCTTTGCAACCACTAAAGGCAACTCATCCTTCATTCGTGAGACAGCCAAAATGGATGGCAGATATTAAAGTTCATTGGGAAAAATATCTCATCATTTTTCTTTTAATAGTACCCAAAATCTCTTGGCAATATAAATTTCGTAAAACTCCTGAAATGGGACTGTCAAATTCCTTCAATCATGCTAAATTTTGAAACTCCATCGCTTGTAATACCCAATTTATCCCATAGGGCTTGAAAGTTCTTTCCCAAGTTCATGCAGCATTCTGCATTTGAACCCTATGATATCATTCATAATAATCATCATGATTTTATAGTCATGGTCCCATCATAATCATCTATTTAAACGAACATTTCCTTTATCACCACAGCTATGTGGTATAATCAACAATAGAATAAAACTGTACATAGCAACAGGCTACCTCATGGCCACTTAGTATACCTATTGACAATAAGTCATAACAATATCGAATAATCATTGAACAATTCAAAAATCGCTTCCACTGCTCCAGCCGCAGCATCCGTGATATTTGTTTGCTCATTCACTATTCCTGATTCGTCATCAAGGATCTCCATCATCACACAGCGTACTTAATTCCGCATTTTAATGAGAATTCAACAGGAATTTACGACTCAAAGGAAAAAGAACGAGCAGACCTTTTGCAGGATGATCGTTACAAAAATCGTTACATATATTAAAGTATTTATAATGTCGACAAATCATATCTTAATTCTTACAAGATTTTTTGGTTCTTTGAATAAATCACAGCACCGTGAGAACCAGCTCCAAAAAATGGATCTTTGTGTTTATTCAGCACCCTAGTAATTGGCTCTTTGTGTACTAATTACACAGCACCCAGGCCCCGCTCATATGGATCTTTGTGCAGCGCTACACAGCACCTGAGCAAAAGGGGTTTCATCTACATTTTCCCTATCCGGTGTACCATCCGTGATATTTGTTTGCTCATTCACTATTCCTGATTCGTCATCAAGGATCTCCATCATCACACAGCGTACTTAATTCCGCATTTTAATGAGAGTTCAACAGGAATTTACGACTCAAAGGAAAAAGAACGAGCAGACATTTTGCAGGACGATAACTGGAATTAGTCGAGAAAATATATCCAAATACACAAAAATACACACCCACACAAATAAACAACATTTATTCCGTTTAACAGAACAAACATTTCCTCTATCATGACATGCATGTCTTCAAAATTATATGACCAAGAGAAAAAGTAAAATTAATTAAAAACTGCGAGCAGTGATAATCCGGGGACCATACCGCTCCATCCTGATTGGACGAGTGCGTGCTAGAGTCGTTAACAACGACAGTCCAGATCCGATTGTTCAAAATTTCAACTCAATCGATCGAAAAATGAACGCAGGGATGCATTTTAAAGGTGCAGTGGCACTAACTGAGTTGCCACGAATATGGCCACGAAATTGCCAATATGGCCATCACAAAATATTTTCCTTAATCAATTGGCTCATAGCATAACCAATCTGTAAGTATTTCATCCGAAGATGTATTTCTGAGGACTTTTAATTAAATAAGTCATTTATAAATCAACGAGTTAATTTATTAAATGATTAATCAATAAATCAATATTTTCCTTGACAGCCACATCACTTGGTCAGTGTCATGTCCAAATATCAGCTTCCTTACTCAAAAGGTGCCTGAGTTAATGTAATGTAATTACTGTAATAAGATTACTGCAATTACTGTAATGATTACTGTAATTACTGTAATTACCGGAACTGTAATTACTGTAATTACCTCAATTTATATATACTAGGGCGTGCCCGCACGTACGTGCTTGCAAAAAAAAACATGCGTGCAAACAACAACAAAAACTTTGAAACCACGTGGCAGTAACGACCACAGAACCCCCCTTCTATTTACATGCAATGGTTTGGTCCATTCGCAAAGCCAAAGCGAACGACCACAGAACCCCCCCTCTATTTACATGAAATGGTTTGGTCCATTCGCAGAGCCAAAGCGAACGGCTTGCGAGTACGGTGACCATACCTTGGGACCCACTTGTCCGATTAATTTCAAACCTTAACAAATTTTCCATTCCTTCCCTTCCTGATCTTTCGATGTAGGGATGGGTTCTTTTTAGGATCATGTTGCATCGAGCATTATTTTCCAAAACAGTGTGAACATTAACCCACACCAAAACCTCTGACATCCCACCATTAACACCTATTGTAAGCGTGCCGAATCAGTAAGCATCACCCCTTCTATGAGCCTCGACCAGAGGGTGGTTGTTACTCACAAACACTCGTCGCTAGCTGTTCCATTGTCTGCCGATTCCCACTCTGCTGTTTTTGTCTCATAATCACCAAACAAGAACAGTACACATTTCCTGTAATTATCTCTCATAATCAGGATAAATTTGGAACAGCCCTTAAACTAACACCAAGCAGATCAATTTTTATATTTAGGTTGAGGTTTCACACAAACTGGTTAACTAAATAATACAGAATTATTATTATTATTATATCTCCGCCTTGGTGAACAGTTTATGTTTTGTATCCCACTGATAGGCCGGATCTGGATTCGGACCTGAACCAAAAATGGAATCGGCGTGTTTTTGTCACTTTTTTTTTTAATATATGAATAATATTAAAATAATAACATTCATAAGTATATTATGTTAAATATCATGTATATCGCTTTTCACCCGATCTCTTTATGGTGAAGAATCACTTTAAACAATTCTCGTAGCCGGATTCGCACCTGGGTCTTCACCAAAATCCAATCATTTCGTCGTGTCACCCATGCTATTTATCTGGCAAATTTCGTCAAAAGAAAAACAACAGCACTGGTTTTATTTCCTGGAAGCGTCCTGCAAAACGCTTTGCTTCTCGCAAAACGTCCGCCAATGGGAAGTAAAGGGAGGGAAAAGGAGCGGGAGGAAGAGACAGGATGCCGGAATGGACATGAGGGACAATGAGGGACAGTGAGGGAGTGTTGGTATGCAATTTTTATCCAATCGCCATCTTTCACAGTAATTCTGGACCGGCATGAGGTGGGATTGTCTGTCATGAATTTATTTGTTGATCGAACGAGTTTTAATTTGTCTAAATCCGACCAGTCGTTCCAAAGATATAAGCCTTTTTGTCGCAATACCATAAATTGGAATGAGGTAAAAATATTTATATAAATATAATTCCCTTTCCCGGTTCCGTCGCTCGCCGAGCAAGTCGAGTGCTTTGAGCAAGTGCAAAAAAAAAGAAGTACTTTATACGTGTACGGGTGTGTAAACGAGTGTACCGGCCTTACACGTCCTGGAAGCAAATGGTCGCAAGGTGCACGCTTGCTCCATTTGCTCCCAGGTCACAGTAAGACCCTTAATGACCAGCGCAAAAATACGTATACACAAAGAATTAAGTTAAGCACCCCTACACAACGAATTAAGGTAAGCACCCCCTAATATATATTCTTTGTGTATATGTATACATTGGCATATATTCTAAGGTATGTGAGATCAAATAATGATTGGTATGACATTAGCAATTATCCATTGATGAAATGCAGATGAGTGCACTCGTAGGGTTGAGTTGGGTTGAGTAGTGATCCGATCACGTGGGTCCTACACACGTTATTGACGCAAAGATCGCTAGAGGTCTTCTCAGAACAATGCCTGTACGTTAGAAAACATAAACGTCATCCACACTGTCCGTGATGGACCTATAGCTCCATACTTAAATTGAGGTGAAAATATGCCTAAAATTCCCAAAAAATTTCACCTTAAATTATTCAGAATAAAATAATGAAAACGGCATGATTGTTATGTTTTTATGTGACCATAATATCACTTCTCCAGAAAATATAGCAATATCATGGGTATATTACACTGTTTTGACGACAACAAACTTGTAATGTGCGAGGTTGTAAAAAAACGGGGGGGGTGCTTAACTTAATTCTTTGTGTATATTTACAGAAATCATTTAGAAAAAGAAAAAAAAACACGAATAAATTGCTACAGTCGTTTATCGAAGTACCATTCGTGATGGCTCACGCCACCTATCGCGGCATTGGTGCGCACGGAACCCCCAGAACCACCTCCTTCCCCATGTATGTACAAAACTATTTCCAAGTTCGTAATCATATTGGACAAAACAAGACACACTCACCTTTTTTTAAAGACTTGTTCGTACAATTGATGTCAGCGGTGCCTCCAAATTGTAGGGGAATTTGTAGCTGAGAGACTCAAGACTCCAATGACCGGACACAGGTTTACAAAAGGTCTGGTTTATTAACTGGTTATTCACTTCATTCCATTTACCAAATAATACCGCATAATTCAATGGCTGAGATTAACTCTTTTCGCTGATCCTTCTCGTTCGGCTGATGTTCCTCCGCCACTCCCGTTGGTCAGAGCTCTTGGTAGCAAGTCCTGTCGACTCCACGTTTGCTCTCGTTTATATGGACAAACTGGACTTAATCCCCTCTCCGCTAATGCCCCGAGGTCATGCATGTACCAAGTCCTGGTATCAGCTCGCTCCCCTCCTGTTGTGAGTTCCGTTTACCAAACGATAGGGGGGTGCTTCAGCCAGGGGCTGTGACCAGGTGGACAAGAGATTATCATGTTCGGGCGCATTCCTGACACTCATTTACAAACTCGTCTTTCACAGAGTTTGCATGTAAAATGTATCTGCTTCGTTACCAGTTTAATTAATAAGTTACCAGTGCCAATTAATAAGTTACACTGAGTTACACTTCCACATTTACCTGCAACAGACAGGATGCATTTTCATACAACAACTTAACATAGGAAACAAAATTTTGTCCAAAACCAGCTCTCCTTAGTACAGCAAACAAAAAAGAATGGTCAACACTATCAAAAGCTTTTTCTTGATCTAAAAGAACCAAACCAAAACCACGAGATGTAGTACAACCGAGACTGATTAAGTCTCTCACCAAAAAAATGTTATCATAAAATTCAACTGGGAGGCCGTCAAGTCCAGGGGCTTTCCCATCTTGGATTCCTTTAAGAGCAGCAGTAAGTTCTCCGAGAGAGATGCCAGGCTCCAGTTGTTGTTGCTGGTCTTCAGACAGAGATGGGAGCAGTTCAAACATCCTGTTTCTGTTTTCCTGGTTCACCGTTCTCAAGGCAAACAGCTTTGAATAAAAGTTTCGTAATTCATTCTTGATGTCACTTTGAGAAGACAGAAGCGCACCGGCAGAAGAGCGCAAAGCATAAATTTGTTGAGGGATCTTGGCTGTCTTTTCCAAATTGAAAAAGTCTTTGTTTGGTTTGTCAAGTTGGATATTGTCCATTCGCAGTCAGATGAAAGCTCCAGATGCACGCTCTTTCACCATTTCAGCCAGTAGTGTTCATTCCTCTGACAACTGCTGGACATTTTCATTGGACATTCCAGATTTCTGCTCACAATAAAGTATATCGTTTTTTAAGGCAGATATCACACCGAGTGTGTTACAGGTATTATAACGACAGTATTGCTGGCAAAAACACTTAATTTGGGATTTTGTGCAATCCCACCATTGCCTTAAATTTAGGCAGGAAAACTTTTGTATTTCACATTCCTTCCATACCATTCTGAATGCTTCTTTGAAATGCTCACTTTGTAAAAGTTTGACATTGAAAGTCCAATATGCACTTCTACAAACGTGATGAGGTAAGCCACATACAACAACGACCATGTGATGATCAGAAAAACCAGATGGCCTTATATAAGAATTCTTGACAAGATTTACCTTATCATGGTTAACATAAATTCTATCCAAACGAGCCATTGTCCAAAGATTTCTTGCGGCACAAACCCACGTGTACTGCCGGATGTTAGGGTTCTGTACCCGCCACACACCCACAAGTTGAAATTTTTTAACGAGCTGTGCCAAAGGCCTTGCACTCGGTGGATGAGGCTCAGGAGTGTTTCTATCAAGTTGTGGGTTGAGGGTACAGTTGTAGTCTCCCCCCAAACAAACCAACATAGACAGGTCAATAGTGCTTTAAAAAAACCTGCTAACTTGTGAAGAAAAGCACTTCTTGCAGAGTTAGCACTAGGGCAGTGTACATTAGTCGTGCAAATATTTTGATTACCACTGACGAACTCCACAGATAGTAAAAGGCCTTTGCAAATTTCTCTACATCTGATCTCCAATGGCTGGAGTCTAGGATGTAACACTACTGCCACACCAGCCTTGGCATCAATGAAAGCACTGGAGAAAAAGTGGCAACCTTTAAAGATTTAAAATTTAAACTTTAAAGAAAAACCAACCACTCAACCTCAGAAGACTGATTTGCATGCGTCTCTTGTAACATCAGCACATCAATTTTTTCATTCTGAAAAATTTGAAACACCTGGAGGCGACGCACACAACTGCAACCACCGTTGATGTTTAAGGATGCTACTTTTATCTCCATTCTGTTAACTATTCATGAAGTTCCTTACCCGCTCGAGTTACACATTTTCTTAGCCTCTGGAATTGAGGTTCTGACAAGTTAACCTGATAAGGTTCACGAATCATGTTATTTGCAGTCAAAATAAAATCATCCAGATTTGGAAAGTAGTCTTTGATTTTTACATGTCTTTTCCTGAACGTTTCATCAAGGAACTTAATAACATTTTCTTGAGAAACCATGGTGATGGTGTTGTCATCACCCGCCTCAATCTCTTGAGCACTTGAAGCACTAAAGAGTGGAGTAGAAGAGGTTTCATCAGAATCAAGTGCTTCGTCTTGATCTGCACCTTTTCCTACTATTTGTTGAACACTTAGTTTTGGAAACAGCAATTCTACAGAGTCAAGGACATCCACGCTCTTGGCAGACCCTTCCAAATTTACCATATCCCCTGTGGCTATAAGTATGTCCCCCACTTCATCATCCCTTTCATTTTTATCTGCCAGGGAAGGGTTAACGTTATCCTCACAGTCGCAAGGACTTTCCCCTTTATCTATTTTTTCCTCACTAGCAGATCCAGCTGCTAACTCGTCTGAGCGAGTTTGGTTATCAGGACAAGGACTTACCACATCCTGAGAGGATCGACTATTTTCCGGGTCATGCTCAATCTCGGCAAGTGGTGCAAGCCAATCTTCCTCACGTACACACACTTCCGGTACCATTTCCGTTACCACCAAGGAATTTCCGGTGTCGGCCTCACCTTGAAGGTCCTGTGAGCCTGACACGATCTGAATCTTATTTTGTTTTTCTTTGGAATCACAGGATTCATCACTTGAACGCTTCTGATCTTTTTTCCAGAAGCGCGTGAGATTTGCACTTCTGGAAGAGGAAGAGACTTCCGGAAGACTCTTCCGGTCGTTCGATTTGGACTCTTCTCTTCTCGGAAGCTCTTCTGCCTCTTCCTGTCATTCAGCAGAAGAGACGCGGGCTCTTCGAAAACAAAATGGCCTCACACTAATTTCAGTAACGGAGAAACGCTGCTGGTTATACTTACGCAGCAAAACTTGCAAGTGAAAACACAATCTGGATATTTGCATCAACTTGTGATGTAGTGTCATCTTTGTCCAATTCTTCCATCATGAGCGCGAGTAATACATGTTTGGCCGCCATCTTGCTTCTCTTCTGCCTGTTCGGCACAAAGCAATCTTCCGGAAGAGGCTTCTGTCTTCGGAAGAGACCAAATCGCACGCGCCTCTGGTGTCCGCTACTGATACTTCCATGTTATCGTCCACACTGTCGTGTACAGTGGACGAAATGGGAGAGGGTTCAACCACTTTCATTCCCACCTTAAGTGGAGTGGCGGGGTTAGTCACCTCACGTTCTAAATCTATCAGTCCCCCCCCCCCCCCCCCCCCCCCGGTCGGGGTGGATGGGTCTGGCGCTTCGCTTATCGCAGTCGGTGTGGTGGGTGGATTAACCGCTCGATCCGCCTCCTCCCCTTCAGTGTGCGGTGAAGAGGAGTCGCTCCTCACCAATCCTCCGCTTTCCTGCAGTGTAACCGCATTGGGGCAGGCACTCCTCACATGCCCATAAGCCCCACCCCCGAAACACATCATAGCCTCCGAGGAGGGATACATTTTGTATTCAAAGCTGTTGATTTTCACACTCAACACGACATTGAGCGTTTTTACATTTGCAGGCAGTATCATGTACACCACTCTCTTAAAGGACATGACATGTTTGAATCGATCACAAACATTTCGCATCGGCACCATCGAAATCCTCGATACGACCTTACCGAACTTGCTTTATTGTTCACGTAAATCCTCATTTCTAATAAATGGCGGGATATTACTGATGTTAATCTTTACCGTCGGGGTTTGTAAAGCGAACACAGAGAGGAACATGTTCGGTTCAATGAACAAGCCATGTTCAACTACACTCGCTACCATGTGCTCCTCGGACAAAATACAACGAATTTCTTATTCATACGAGAGGCAGCGCGAATACTGTGTGCACCAACGATGTTTCCAATGGCGGAAAGCACATCGTTAATTTCCACCTTGTTGGGAGGAACACAAACTAGCCCGTGTTTACAAGTAGCGATTCGTACGTATCAATGCGGAAACGTTCGGCCGCCATTCTAACTCGACCAAAGGCAAGTTCGTAACCGAGAACCGAGAAAATCTAATGTTTGTCGAACACCAACAAACAGATCGGCTATAGCTTAAAGCCATTGAACACAGCCACAAAGTGAAGAAAGACCTCCCCCCGGCGGCCATACCAGACCGCCGGCTTAGGACCCTCTCAACACCGGACTGTGTGCTCGCGCTGTCTCTCTCTGTCTCTCTCTGTCTCTCTCTCTCTCGAAGACAAAGGTACAGGAAGGATGAAAACAAAACGCCAAAGCACACAGGATGGAAAAGGAGAGGGAGGGGTAGGGCAGAAGAGGAGAAAAACACACAAAGGACTCACCACAACACAGAGCAGTTGCTCACAGCCGCCATGATGCCACACCCAAATCGCAACAGCCGGCAGGGGGCGACAGACAGACAGACAGAGAGAGAGACTTTTTGACTTTTTAGACTTTTTATTACAAAAATATAAAAATACAAGCCAGTCGGTGAAGAATACTATTCAATACAGGCACAATAATCAAAAATACAGAAAAGAAAAAGAGATAATGACAGGAAATCAAAACAGTACAATGAACTAGAAAAGAAAAACAACAACAGAAAAACCGACCACACACTGAATCAATCCAAACAAACCTACAAATATACCATTAATTCATTCTCCTGCACCATGCAGATCCCATCAAAACACCAGATGTTCATAAACTCATCAATACATTTCTTCCTTTCAGAATCACAAAATTCAAGTTTGAGTCTTGCAGATGTCAAGGCATTAAAAAAGAACAAGACATCACATTGCCCAACCGGCTTTCCTTTCAGTTTTTCCCTCCTCGATAAATAAATTGCCATTTTCGCCGTGGCCACTAAAAACAAAAACAACATATGTACATGTTCTTTCATATCATTGAAACCAAAAATAAATGATCGCAGAGAAAAAGTGATCTTCATTTTTCCAGCCATGTAGTTCAGCCATTGAAATAAAGGCACAAGCCTTGCACAATCAACGTACGCATGGAACACATCCTCTGTGTAAACACAGAATGGGCAACACGTAGATGTGGGCGCGAAATGACTCACTAATTTATTAGACGGAATGATCCAGTGTATCATTCGCCACTGGAGGTCACCTGTCCTTTTGCTTACCAGCTTACTGTTATATTGATTCCCATACAGGCTCAGATGGGAGTCCTTCCGGCATTAGCCCTTTCCACCTGGCCACTCCATTTAACGGTGAGTTCCCAAGCAGAACTGCAGTGCATAACCGATACAGGTCTTTACTACTGCATTTCTGAAAAATGTTTTGTCCCTCACTAATTGGGGGCAAGTCTCCGTGACTAGGCTGTACCAATAAACCAGGAAAATGCCAGTCATTGGATGTCACCAAAACTTCCTGGGTCCATCTTAGTCCAAGTTGGAAGCTTTTCTTTACTATTTCCTTTAGTACTCTTCCGATTATTCTGTTTGACCATATTCCAGTCATATCAGCTATCTCTTGCACCGTCTTCCACCCCCAACCAGAATTATGGCGGAGGTCCAACACTTTGATTATGCCCGCTGTAATAAAGTGTTGATAAAAGTCTCGGCTTCTTGGAATTGCAGGAAACAGTGGGTTGTAAAAAAGGGGTTCTTCCACAAACATGCTTGTAGCATAGGTTTCTTGCTGGCGACTAGTCGAAAGGCTTTGCCAGGCATTCAGAAGGCTCTGATAGAATGATGGTAGATGAGATGTGTCGACATGTTGGAGTTGGACTAAGAAAAGTTCAGGGCCGTATCCGAGCCCGCTTGCTTTTCGCAGCACGTGATAGGCCAGAAGTCGGCTTGGCAGTCGTTCCTTGTACAGCAACTGCTGTATGGTACACAGCCGAAAAGCCATGATACGACTTTTTATGTCGATCAGTCCCTGGCCACCTTCAAACAAGGGGCCACATATGACATTTGGTAGCAACCAATGGTGACCACTCCAAAAAAAATCCACGAGTAGCCTCTGCACTGCCTTTAGTAGTGCCTCTGGCGGCTGAAGGCAGATAAACCTATGCCACAGGGAAGAAGCCACCAAATTATTAACCACTAGAACCCTGCCTTTGTAGGAAAGGTGGGGCAGAGCTCGTTTCCACAGTCCCAGTCTTTTTTTGACATGCTCAACAATCCCGTCCCAATTTTTGAGGACGTAATGTGGAGATCCCAGGAAAACCCCAAGGTATTTGACTCCGTCTTCCACCCATTTTAACTTTGTTGGTAGATGCACAGGTGGTACCAGCACTCTTCCAGGTGGAATGTTCTTGAGACAGGGAATCCATAAGGCCTTACTCTTGTCCCAGTTACACTTCAAAGAAGAAGTGAGGCAAAAAAGATTTAAACATTCAACAAGTGCTGGGATATCACTCTCCTTCTTAACAACCACACAGACATCATCTGCATAAGCCGATACAACTACTGAAGGACTCCCAGGGGATACAGTCACTCCTGAAATATTTTTCCTAAATAAAATTAGGAGTGATTCCATTACCAAGGAAAATAATAACCCAGAAACCAGGCATCCTTGTCTCACCCCTCTTTGAACCTGTACCGGAGAGCTGAGTTCGTTATTTATTTTAAATAAACTAAATATATTATTGTACAACAAAGTCACGTAGGCCCTAAAATTGACACCAAAGCCACATGCTTCTAGCACCCGATACAAAAAAACATGATCCACACTGTCAAAAGCCCTTTCCAAATCCAGGAATATTATCCCAAAATCTTTTTCCAAGCAATCACATTCCATTAAATCTCTAATCAAAAAAATATTATCATAAATAGATCTGTTTGGGATGCAGTAACTGATCATGGTGGACTAGATCACCGATTACCGTCATCAACCGACTGGCCAACACTTTTGACAATATTTTATAGTCCGTACATAATAACGAGACCGGCCGCCAATTCTTTATCTGTCGTAGATCCCCAGTCTTTGGAATCAGCGACACTACTGCTCTTCTGAAGCTTAGTGGGAGTTCTCCAAGCACCAAGGATGATTCCAGGACATTCAATAATTCAGGGCCCAAAAGGTCCCAAAAAGCCAAGAAAAATTCTGCCAGTAGGCCGTCAATCCCAGGAGCTTTCCCCGAGTCCATTTCACTTAGGGCCTGTGTTAGCTCAGGCAAAGTAATTGTTGAATCCAGGCCCAGGCACTGAGGCTCAGTTAGGGATGAAAGGTGAAAAGTTAAAAATTCCATGGTTTGCTCACAAACATTTTGTTTTGCATAGACCTTTGAAAAAAACTCTCTAATGCACAACCTTACATCTCCAGGGTTGGCAACCATGTTTCCCCTAAAGTCTTGTACAGAGAAAAGGGTTTTGGGTGACTTATTTACAAAATCCATTTGGAAGAAAGATTTACTCGGGGTGTCTGATACCTTTAAATTGTTTATTCTTAATCTAATTAACAGGCCTGCTGCTTTCTCCTGAATCAGCTCTCTCAGTTGAGCCTTCTTTTCAACCAATAACCTGTGGTTTCTTCTGATATTATCTTTAGCCAGTTTACACTCTAACCGTATAATATCAGCTTCTAAACAAGCCATTGTTATATTTTTTACGTCAGTTCCATTTGAAACAAACTGCTGACAAAACACTCTAATCTGAGCTTTTGTATTATCCCACCATAATGCTAAAGAAGAGAAAGAGGGCTTTCTTGAAAGTTGGATGACCCAAAAAGCACGGAAGGCGTCTTTAAACAAAGCATCTTCGAGAAGACTGGTATTGAATTTCCAGTATGCACTTTTGCGTAAGGGTTGAGGGAAAAAGAGGCCCATGGTAACTAAATGATGATCAGAAAACAAAGATGGAAAATGATTTGGAGAGATAACCGCATTCCTGAACTGTGAGTTTATGTACCAACGGTCAAGTCTAGCGAAGGTCATTCTCCCATTGGCACATCGTCCCCAAGTATACTCAGATTTGTTGGGGTAATGCAGTCTCCATGCATCTAGCACACCCACTGCCGAAAAATAATTTAACAAATCAGTACTACCTTCGGGATGAGGTTCTGCTGTATTTCGGTCTATACTGGGTTTAAAGGTGCAATTAAAGTCACCCCACATGCAAATACAATTATTGAGATCTATCGACTGCATGTGTCGAATTAAAGATGAAAAGAAAGCTCTTCGTTCCACACTCTCACTTGGTGCATAAACGTTGAATAGTGTAAACCGAAAATTATTAATGACCAGTTCCAATGAAATAAACCGGCCTTTAATCACCTCCTGGAAGAGGCATGACTCAGGTACTAGGCCTGGTCTGAGTAAAAAGGCTACACCAGCAGAAGAAGAAGACATGTTACTAAAAAAACATTGTCCTTTAAAGAGGCGACACCAGTCGTACTCCCCATTTTGAATTATATGGGTTTCCTGGAGTAAGAGTACATCAATTTTCTTGCGCTCAAATAAACTTTTCACCTGAACCTGGCGGTTTTGGCTTGCACCTCCGCCATTCATATTTAAGGTTCCAAAGGTGATTTTTTTCATGGATTATCAAAAGGCGTGAGCGGTTGCTGGGAAATCTCGCTCCCTGCTTTTGTAACAGCCTTTCTAAGCCGATGAAACAGCGACCTTGTTAAATGAAATTCATCCGGCCTCCTAATTATGTCCTTTGCAGCCTGGATGAATGAAATTAAATCAGGAAAATGATCTTTTACAATCACATTTCGGTGTCGGTAGGTGTCATTCAGAAAATAAATAACGAGTTGAGGGGCTATGGATGACTGATCTGATGAAGATTGAGACAACTCAGTCATCTCAACTTCATCCTCTGAATCTGACAAATCAGAAACAGCTCCACCCGGGTCACATATATCAGTCTGCACAGTCACCATTTTGATTCCAGCCAAGTCCGAAGATTTGCTGGAATGTTCTATGGTAGAGTCATCCTCACTCTGGTACCCGGGACATTCAGCAGGAGCTGAAATCTCGGCTTCACCTTCCTGCAGGGAGATGTTCACTGGCTCAGTTGACGAACCAGTGTCATGATTTAGATCTTGCATTGGTAAAGAGGAGCTTGGGGCTGAGACATTCCCAATCCGCTCGGTCTCAGCAGGTAGTGAAGGTGGCGGCCCACTAATGAGCTCACCATCATCTTTAGTCTCGCCATCTACTTTTTCTCCCAGGTTTTCGGTGCTGCCCGATAGTGTTTCAGAATTAATTAATTCAGGTTCCTTCTCCCTGGTGTCAACACAGCTTGTGGACACCTGAGAAAGACGTTCCAGGGTGTCTGCACCCACACTCTCTTTATCCAACACTACCTTTTTCAAAGTAATGTTGGAGTTACAAGCACCAGGTGCTCTTCGTTTTTTTGTCACCACAATGGGATTTTTTTCCATCTCCTCACTGCACACATAGCATCTGCCACCACAGGTGGGTTATCTGGGGTTATTTCATTATTTACCGAATCAGCAGTGTTGTCGTTTTCACTAAGACGAACAGGAGTATTATCCGTACTCCTCGAGTGCGAGGGAGCGGCGGTAGGAACCGTTCGGGTATTTCGGTTTACGTTGTTTCGTACGTTAGAGACCGGGGTGTTATCTCTTTTACAATCAGCGTCACTATGACCTGCTTCACCGCACCATACACACGATACCTTCGGACAAAACCTTTTCACATGGCCAAAAGCTCCGCACTGAAAACATGTTAATGAGGCCGATGACGCATACATCTGGTACTCATGGTTGTTCACCTTTACCTTGAACGTGATGTTTAACCCCGTGTCATCGCCTCGATCCGGAAGCACCATATACACCTGCCGTCTGAAGCTCATCACGTGTTTAACACGTTCATCCTGAGACCGGAGCGGAATCATTGTGATTTTCGACACAGCTGTTCCGTATCGGGACAAAACGGACATCAGCTGGTTGCAGGTTATAAATGGGGGTACGTTAGATATGACGACCCTCATCGACGGAGTGTCCATAGGCGACGCCAAGACAAAGAGACCTGTCTCTGTGGTTAAACCCGCACTAACAACATCGTGAACGAATTTTTCATCGGACACAAATACAACAACTTTTTGATTCATTCTCGACGCTGCTCGTACATTTTCACAACCGATTATTTTCCCCACCGACAACACAATGTCCTCAGTGTAAGTTCCTTCGGGTGGAACACACACAAATGCATGCTTCCTTGTTAAGATGTCGAACGCCTCTAACCGAGAGCGTGCATTCGCCATCCCAGCGAATTAACACCCCCCCTTGTCCGAACCGGACAAGTAGGTACCAAACCGAAATAAATCAAACTAGAATAAATAATAAACGTGCATTATAAGCACAAAAAAGGCTTACAAAGCATCGTCGAAGCCGGTAGGCCGCACCCAAAATGGGTCCGCTCTCAAACCTCTCTCTCTTGAAGACAAAGGTGTAGAAAGGATGAAAACAAAATGCCAAAGTACACAGGATGGAAAGGAGAGGGAGGGGGGGGCAGGGGAGGGCAGGAGAGGAGGAAAACTCACAAAGAACTCACTACAACACAGAGCAGTTGCTCACCGCCGCCATGACACCACGCCCACCACAAACGGCCTGCAGGGGGCGAGAGAGAGAGAGAGAGAGACAGAGACAGAGACAGAGACAGAGACAGAGACAGAGAGAGAGAGAGAGAGAGAGAGAGAGAGAGAGAGAGACTGACTTTTAAACTCTTTTTATTATAAAAGTATAAAACAAGAGTACCACCAAAAGCAATTCATCCAGGAAAATCAGTAAAATCATAGCAATCCCAGAAGGAAAAAACAATCGGTGCACTGCAAACCAAGCGACAGAAAAGGTGCAAATACCAAAAAAAACACGAGGAGAAAATCTAGGCATAATTTCTAAACTAGGCATAATTTTATATGTACAAATTTACAATTGCATCTGCAACCCTGAGGAGAGACTTAAGAAAGAAAGAGTAGGTCAAGACCAGGGGGAGAAAAAAGCCGGCAAGGAGAAGCATGGAACAGTGTATAAGGAACACCCACACTGTATTATACAGAAATTAACAATTTGTTATCTTGGACCTCACAAATCCCTCCAACACACCAGGTCGCAACAACATTTGCAAGGTCGTTTGCAGTTTGGACACAGCCAAATTCAAGCTTGAGCCTTGCTGACACCAACGAACTAAAAAACACCATAATACTGCATTCCTGCATGGGTCTGCCGCCCAGCTTCGCCTTCCGCGACAGGTATACGGCCAGTTTAGCGGTAGAGGTTAGGAACCCGAATACAATAGGTGTGGTTCCCTTTTTGGGAGGAAAGCCAAAGATGTAAGCTTTCAAAGAAAAGGTAACCCGCAATCTATGGGAAATAAAATTTAACCAATGAAACAAAGGAGAATGTCTTTCACAATTAATGAAAGCATGAAACAAATCTTGCCTCACCAGACAAAAGGGGCAACAGCCTGAAATGGGGCAAAAAAACGAATGACAGCATTGGAAGGAACAATCCAGTGGCCAAACGCCACTGAAGGTCACCTGTTCTTTTAGAAATAAGTCCAGCATACATTGTATCCCATAAAGGCGCAGAGGGGGGACCGGGAGGCAAGAGTCCTTTCCACCGGGTAACCCCAGCTAGAGGTGGGTCCCCAAGAAGAAGTTTCACACAAGACCTATAAATACTCTTGCTGCTCATAGCATGGAAGGGGGGTGACCCTGCGCTCATGGGGGGCAGCTCGTTTGGGGTAAAAGCGACAACTAATTTTGGGACTGTGGGCTCAACCTCTGCATCCTGCGTCCAATGTAGGCCTAGCTGGTGGCCCCTTCGGATCACCACTCTTAGTATGTTCCCGATTTGCCTCCTGGACCGAACACCTGTTAGGTCCGCCAGCTCGTTCGCAGGCTTCCATCCCTGTCCAGAGTCGTGCCGGAGATGACACACTTTCAGGATGTTGGCCACTATAAAATGCTGGCAGAAGTCGCGACTCCTCAGGATATCGGGGAAAAGTGGGTTGAAAAATAAGGGCTCGTGTGCATACATGTTAGTGCCATACGAGTCTGTTTGGCGACTTATTGAAACGCCCTGCCAGGCATTCAAGAGGCTCTGATAAAAGACTGGGAGCAGAGATGTATCGACTTGTTGAAGGTTGGTCAGGAAAAGTTCCTGTCTGTATCCGAGCCTCCCAGCTCGTTGAAGAATGGAGCAGGTTAAGGGCTTTCCTGGTAGGTGTTCTGCATAAAGCAAGCGTTGGATGGAGCGGAGCCGGAAGGCCAACAGGCGGCATTTCACATCGACTAGGCCATGACCACCCTCGGCCGAGGGACAACATATGGCGCTGGGTCGAGGCCAGTGGTAGCCTCCCCAAAAAAAATCCACCAGTTTCCTCTGGATAGCTTGGAGCAAAACCTCTGGTGGTTGCAGGCAGATGAACCGGTGCCACAAAAGGGTAGTGACGAGGTTGTTGACAACTAGCACGTGACCCTTATAGGAAAGTTGGGGTAGAGCTCTTTTCCATCGGCTCAAACGCCCATCTACCTGGTCAATGATCCTGTCCCAATTGTTCTGGGCATACTGAGGAGGACCGAGGAAGACACCCAAATACTTGATGCCATCGTTTGCCCACACTAGCTCTGCAGGAAGGGGAGGAGGTGGTAATAACGGTGGCATAGGTAAGTCATTTTTTGGAAAGGGGATCCACAGAGCATTGCTTTTCCCCCAATTACACCTTAATGATGAGGCAAGGTTGAAGTCCAACAAACACTTTGCCATGGCGTCACTGTCGCATTTTCTTTTTATAATGACACAAAGGTCGTCGGCATAAGCTGACAGGGTCAAAGGTGGGTGTCCTAGAGAAAGGACAAGTCCAGGGATATTTTTTCTGAGGGCGATTAAGAGAGGCTCCAAGGCGAGGGCAAATAATAATAGACCTGAAAGTGGACAACCTTGCCTTACCCCTCTCTGAACCTTTATGGGTGGGCAAAATTCGCTGTTAACTTTGATCAAGCTGGAGATGTTTGCATATAACAAAGCTATGTAGGCTCTAAAATTAGTGCCGAGCCCGCAAGCTTGTAACACGACACAAAAACTCATGATCAATGCTATCAAAGGCCTTTGCAAGGTCAAGAAACACCAATCCAAAATCCTCTTTGACACATTTACCAGTTAACAAATCTCTGAATTGGAATATGTTGTCATAGATGGATCTGCCAGGGATGCCGCAACTTTGATCAGGTGACACCAGGTCCCCAATAACTGTCTTCAACCGGTTCGCAAGGACCTTGGAAAACAGTTTGTAATCCGTGCACAACAAAGAGATCGGACGCCAGTTTGACAGGTGTCGGAGATCGCCAGTCTTGGGTAGCAGGCAGAGTACTGCTCTTCTAAAACTGAGCGGTAATTCTCTGGATAAAAGAGATGCATCCAGAACATTGAGCAGCTCTGGGCCCAAAATGTCCCAGAATGCCGAAAGAAATTCGGCCGGTAGGCCATCGATGCCAGGGGCCTTTCCCGACTCCATCTCAGCAAGTGCACCGGTTAGCTCTGGAAGGGCAATTGGAGCATCCAGTTCCAGACGTTGGGCCTCAGCCACGGAAGGAAGATGAGAGGTCAAAACATTCATCATTTCGTGAGAAACTGTTTTGGCCTTGAAAAGTTCAGAAAAGAAATCGATTACATTTAATCTTATATCACTCGGATTTGTTAGGATGTTCCCCCCTGGGTCCAAAACCGAAGATATAAGTCGTGCTGGTTTCTCTACAGTTTCTAGGTGAAAGAAAGACTTAGTTGGGGTATCTGAAACCTTTATATTCTGTATTCTTAGCCTAACTAGTGTGCCCGCTGCTTTTTCATGGATCAAATCCCTTAATTGGGCCTTCTTCTCGAGTAGCAACCAATAGTTCACTGGGTTGCTCTCATTGGCCAACTTGCCCTCTAACCTTAAGATGTCTGCTTCCAAGCAAGCCATCGTGATATGTTTTACATTGGTACAGTGCAAATTAAATTGTTGACAAAATACTCGAATTTGCGTCTTTAGGTTATCCCACCAGAGACTAATTGAGGAGAAAGAAGATTTTTTTTAGTACTCATTTCAGCCCAGAAATCACGAAAGGAGTCTGTAAATAAACTATCTTCTAAAAGTTTAACGTTAAACTTCCAGTAACTATTTCTGCATGTGGGTCGAGGAAAAGAAAGATCTAAGGTTACCATATGGTGGTCTGAAAACAATGACGGGAAACAACCTGAAGAGGCCGCGACGTTCCTAAAGGGTACATTAATGTACCAGCGGTCGAGTCTTGCCGAAGACACCCGGCCATTGGCACATCGACACCAGGTATCCTGGACTATGTTGGGGTGATGCAATCGCCAAAAATCCAGTAGACCGGCCGTCTTAAAGAAACGGGATAGGTCCGCATGGGACTCGGGGTGAGGTTCTGCAGAGTTTCTGTCCTTCGAAGGGTCAAAGGTGCAATTAAAGTCACCACCAATGCACACACATTGGTCGAGATCAACTGATTTCAGGTGGTTTACCATGGAGGTGAAGAAGGCCTTTCGGTCCCTGCTCTCACTAGGTGCGTACACATTGAAAATGGTACAGCGGAAGTTTTGATGTGCAAGCTGAAGGGAAATAAGCCGGCCTTTTATGACTTCCTGAAAATGACAAGACTCAAAAGCTAGACCTGGCTTTAGAAAAAACCCAACCCCAGCAGATGAGGCTGACAGATTGCTAAAATAGCATTGCCCTTTGAAAGTTTGGCACCAGTCATGTTCCACGTTAGGTGTGATGTGGGTCTCTTGCAGTAAAAGACATTTGCCTTTTTACGATCAAACAAGTTTTTAACTTGGGCCTGACGGAGGTGACTTGCACCCCCACCATTCATGTTTAAGGTCGCAAAGGAAATGTTTTTCATTCCGTGGTAATGAAATCGCCCTGTGCTTGGGAACACTCCGTACCTGCTCGGGTAACAAACTTTCTTAACCTGTGGAATTGAGATTTCGTCAGGTCAAAATCCTCACGCGCTTTGATTATTGACTTTGCGGTGCAAATGAATGCAGCCAAGTCAGGGAAATAGTCTTTAATGACAATGTTGCGGTGACGATACGTTTCGTTAAGGAAGGTAAAAATGAGTTGAGGGGATACCTGCGAGTGACCTGTCATCGCTTGTGACAGCGCGGTTGCCTCAATGTCATCTTCGGACTCAGACACGTCAGATAACATGTCGTCAGGATCTGGGGTATTACCCGCTGCCCCCGCGGTCTTGTCTGGAGGCACCTCCACAAGTTTCCCAAGGTGTTCCCGAGAGCACTCGTTAACACTTTGGTGGATATTTGTATCTGGGGTTGGAGCTTGGGTTTGAGATCCCAGCAAACTCAGATTTACCGGCCCCGTTTGTACAGTGGAAACGTTTATTGAATCCTTAGTCTGCTCGGTATTTAAAGGGGGGACAAGCGGAAAAACATTTCCCAGCTCGGAAATGGTAATACTTTCACTGGAGGTTTCGCACTCGGAAACTTCCAGGTGAGAGGTACAAATTTTATTTTTCGGCTCATTTACATAATGAGACTCGCTGGTGTCATTGACAACGGTATTCATGTACTCAGTTAGTGAGGGAATGTCAGAGGGACACTCGGACACATGTGCACCGGAAATGGTGCCGCCCATGACGCCCTTCTTTGCAGCACCAGCGAAATTGCTTGGCGCTGGTCCTCTTCGCTTTATAGAATATACTATGGATTCTTCGTTCATGGGTTCGGGAAAGGGGGCAATGCTAGTTGTGTCAGTCACATCGGTGGGTGTCATCACATTGGAATCGGAAAGCACCGGTGTGACAGACGACTCAGTCGGGGTGTCAGAAGGTACGGTCGGGGTGTCAGAAGGTACGGTCGGGGTGTCAGAAGGTACGGTCGGGGTGTCAGAAGGTACGGTCGGGGTGTCAGAAGGTACGGTCCCCTCCCCCAAGGTGTCCCCCAAGGTTCAGTTCTTGGCCCCCTCCTCTTCATCCTTTACCTGTCCCCCCTCGGTCACTTGATCCGCCGTCATGGTCTCCAATTCCACTGCTTCGCCGATGACATCCAGCTTTTCATCTCCACCAAGTCCGTCTCCACCGACACCCACTCTATCCTGACAAACTGCATCACTGAAATAAAATCCTGGCTTCAAATCAACTTCCTCAAGCTTAACTGTGATAAATCTGAAATCATCATTGGCCCAAAAACGCTCACAAAATCCACCCATAACTTTGCCCTCAACATCGACGGTATCCCAGTATCCACCTCCCCTCTCATCCGGAATCTTGGCGTCATCTTTGACCAAACCCTCTCCTTCGACAAATACACTAAACAGATCACAAAGACAGCCTTCTTTCACCTGAAAAACATTGCCCGTCTCCGCTCATCCCTCTCCTCCACGGCTGCAGAAACCCTCATCCACGCCTTCATCACCTCCCGTCTGGACTACTGCAATAGCCTCCTCTATGGTTCACCCTCAAAAATCACCAATAAACTCCAATACATTCAGAACTCCGCTGCCCGTCTACTCACTCATTCCCGGACCCGTGACCACATCACCCCCGTCCTTTACAAGCTTCACTGGCTCCCCATCCCCCAGAGAATCCAGTACAAAATCCTCCTCTTGACATACAAAGCCCTCCATAACCTGGCCCCATCCTACCTGGCTGACCTCCTCTCCAGACACACTCCCACCCGCAACCTCCGCTCTGCTGGTACCAACCTCCTGACCCCCTCCATCCGGACCAAATTCAGATCCTGGGGGGACAGGGCCTTCTCCATCGCTGCTCCCACCCTCTGGAACTCACTACCTCACACCATCAGAGACTCCTCCTCACTCACCACATTCAAAACATCACTAAAGACCCACCTGTTCAACGCTGCATTCAACATTCAACCCACAGCATTTAACCCCTGACTATCTCTTCTCCTTCTCCCTCCTTTTGCTTTAAATATTTCCCTATTGATTCTTGTCTTGTCTTTTTGATTCTTGTCTTATATATATGCCGTATATCGCTGCTGTTTGTTTTCTTGATTCTTGTCTTTTTGCAATTGTTGTTTTCATGTATTGTTATGCATTATGTTTTCCACTCTGTCAAAGCGCCTTTGGGCTTCTGGAAAAGCGCTATACAAAATAAATGAATTATTATTATTATTATTAATCCCTCCTTGGATAAATTTTTTAATCAGGGCATGGCTATGAGGGATACCAGGAAAAAAGTTATTGAAGAAAAGGGGTTCTTGAAGGAACATTCGACAATTATAGCCCTCAAGGAAGCGGTGGACATCAAACCTTTTCCAAGTGTCCAATAAACTCTGATAGAATCTCGGAAGAGAGGCAAAATGTATATGCTCGAGGTCTATCAAAAGAAGCTGCCGATCATATCTCAGTCTACCAGCCTGTTGTAACAGAAAAAATGCAAAGGGCCGCCAGGGCAGCTGTTCAGCGAACAGTAGTCTCTGCAGAGACTGCAGCCGAAAGGCCACAACCCGACCAGAGATATCAACAATGCCCTGGCCACCTTCCTTCCGGGGGTAGTACAATATCTCAGGCCTCAGCCAATGGTAGCCACTCCAAAAGAAGTTTACTAGCATTCGCTGAGTAGCCATAATTAGTTGGTTTGATGGCTGTAAAGCAATAATTCTGTGCCATAATTTTGTTGCAACCAGATTGTTTATGACAAGGGTACGGCCTTGATAGGAGATGGACCTCAGCAGTCCTTCCCATGCTTTCAATCTGTGCATAATTTGCTCCAACACTCCTTCCCAATTTTTCATTTCTGTTTCACGATTACCGATATGCACTCCAAGATATTTAACCCCGTCCGTTCTCCAGACCAGGTTGTGTGAGAGTGAGGGTGGTTATACACAAGAGAGATTGCCTTTGCCACACCATAATGCTGTACTTTTATTCCAATTGATCCCACCGGAAGAGGCTGCAGAGAAATCTCGCATACAACGTTGTAAAGCAGAGACATCATTGGAGCTTCTAATCAAAACACAGACATCATCAGCATAAGCCGTCTGCACAAATTCTGCTCCTTCTATACTTCTCATTCCCTGAGGTATTTGCTGTCTAATAGACCGAAGGAGTGGTTCAAGGGCGACTATATATAAAAGCCCAGAGAGGGGGCAACCTTGGCGAATACCCCGTTGGAAAGGAAAGGGAGAGCATAACCTATTGTTGATCTTCATCATACATTGAGTATTAGTATACAGGAGTTTCACATAAGAGGTGAAAGTTTCACCAAACCCCATTCCTTTCAGGACAGAAAAAAGGTACTTGTGGTCAACACGATCGAAGGCCTTAGTTTGATCAAGAAACAGCAACCCAAAATCGTCACGCAGGAACTTATTGCATGAAATAATATCTCTTACCAAAAAAATATTATCATAAATAGATTTTCCAGGCACACAGTAGGTCTGGTCCGGGTGTATAACTGAACTGATCACAGTCTTCATACGATTAGCAAGTACTTTAGAGAAAATCTTGTAATCAACACACAATAAGGAGACAGGTCGCCAGTTATCAACCAGTTGAAGATTCCCAGCTTTTGGTAGCAAACAAACGACTGCTCGTCTACAAGACATTGGAAGTTCTCCGACACGTATGCTTTCATCGAGTACATCGAGTAAGTCAGGTCCCACAAGGGCCCAGAAGGTCTTGTAGAATTCTGTGGGCAGGCCATCTATTCCAGAAGCTTTCCCATCTTTCAGGCTCCGCACAGCTGCTTCAAGTTCATCAGCCGAAATTGGGGAATCGAGCATGCATCGCTCATCCTCCTCGACACTCGGAAGCCCAGCAGTTAACTCTCGTATCACCTCATTGTCCACGTTCTGAGGAGAATACAAGTTAGAATAGAACCCTTTCAGAGTACACCTGATCGCCTGCTGAGAGGTCACCAGCGACCCATTGGGAGTGAGTAAAGTATGAATTTGTTGTGACCTTTTGAGGGAAGACTCTAACTTAAAGAACTCTTTGTTTGGCATGTCCAGAGTTAAATAGCTCATTCGCATTCGGACCAAGGCACCCATCGCCCGTTGCCGTACCGCTTCCTCCAGCACTGCTTTCTTTGCCCATATTAGTTGGTCACGTGCACCTCTCCCAACCTCGTCAACATTCTGTTCTAACGATATAATTTCAGATTTTAACTGATCGATTGATATTGATTGGATTTTGGTGGTGTATGCACTATATTGTTGACAGAAATTCTTAATTTGGGATTTTGCAATGTCCCACCACAGCCGGAGACTATCATACTCAGGTCTGGAGGAGCGAATTTTCTCCCACACGACGTGAAAGGCCTCATTAAATTCCTTGTCATGTAAGAGACGAGTATTCAAAGACCAGTAAGCACTACCACCGGGTGGAAAGGGTAACTTAAAGGACATTGAGATTAAACTGTGGTCTGTGAATCCAGTTGGTAAAATTTTGGAGACAGACACCACATTCAACATTGGCTTGTTCACATAGAATCTGTCCAGCCTTGCCATTGACATAATACCATCATTGCATCTACACCATGTATAACAGCGTGAGAGTGGGTGTTGTGATCTCCACACATCCTTAAACCGAAAGATGTTGATGGTGTCCTCTAGAGCTTTCGTAGAGGCAACATGAGGCTCATGACCATTCCTATCAATTGACGGACAAATTGTGCAATTAAAATCTCCCGCGATACAGATAAAGGCTGTTGGGTCCAGAGTTTTTACAAAATCCCGCAGAGTGGAAAAGAAAATTTTCCTCTCCATTGGGTCACACGGTGCATAAACATTCACTACGATAATCTTTTGGGTATTATAAAGAAAATCTACGGAGATCAAATGCCCTTTATAGATTTCTTTAAATGAAACCTGTTGAGCACAAATCTTGTGACTTAGGCAAATGGCAACACCGGCCCGAGGTGTAGGGAACCCACTTAGCCACCATTGCCCTTTAAAAAGTTTCCCCCAATCGGCTACTTGAGCACTAGTAGCGTGGGTCTCTTGTAAGAGAATAATGTCAGCCTTTTCTTTTCCAACCGCTTGAATGGTTTGCACCCTCCGTAAGGGGGCACGACCCCCATTTATATTTAAGGATACAACATTTAGTTCCATGGTTGATTCTTCTGGGGGGTGAAGTCCTCTTCCTCAATTAATTCCTTGTTTGCCTTCGTGATGGATTTCCTCAGCCGCTGAAATTCAGGTTCGGAGATTTCCACATGCTTACTCCTTTGCAGCAAAGGTTTTGCGGCTGCAAGGAAGGCCTGGATATTAGGAAAATGATCCTTAATTCGTACATGCCTTTGTCTGAAAGTTTCCTTCAAAAATCTGACAATATTTTCTTTTGAGATCTCCAAAGGCTGCTCTTCCTCCTGAGGGGGGGAGAGCCCTGGCAACCATTGCCACTGGTTCCTCATGGCCGATCAGTGTCTCTGTAGTTAGAATTCCCTCCGTGACGCTAGTAACGAGTTCCTCCTGAACCTGTACAGAAACACCTGTTCCATCCCCATCTACCTTAGGTTCTTCATCCTCTTCATCCTCATGCATCATTGCAATGGGGGGGGAGGAGTCGTTATTAGTAGTAATGGGTATTTTGCATTCCCCATTAGAATTGATATGGTCATCAGTAGGCTGTTCGGTTTCGCAGGTTGATTTACAACCTTCAGGAAAAAGTTCCCCTTCATCCTGAGCAGGTGGTATCATGTCAGCCATAGTTTCACCACCTTGCTGATCTTCATGTGAAGGACTGTCTGAATCGTTTAAACTGCTTCCTGTCTGCACCACCAACACTTTAACACCTTTGTCCTCATTCCTCGCACTTACAAGTGACCGTTTCAAATTTTTCCGAGACGCCGCATCTACAATCTGCTGCTCCTCACAAAACATTCCCTCTACAGGTCGAGGCTTCTCCCCTACATTTGCTGACTCATCGGTTGCACGATGGCCAGCTGTACTGGATGACTCATCGCTTACACGAAGCACATCCGTATGGGTCTCATCAGCACCACTCTTAGCCGTACCTCGATGGTCCGATGTAGATTCCCGCACTGAAGGCGAATCATCTACAGAATCCTCCGTAATGGTCACGGGTGGGGCTGGTCCGGCTGCTGAGGCATACGTTTTCTCCCCATCAGGACAATACTGCCGAGTGTGTCCATGTACACCACACCCGTAACAAATCAACCTCTCCGTTGCCGCAAAAATCCTGTGCTCACGTTTTGACGACTTAAAAACGAGAGAGACATTCAATTGCGTCAAACCATCCTTCAAAACAACATAACAAAACCGTCTAAACGTTTCGATATGCTTAAGCTTCCCGTCTGTGGTGCGAATGGAGGCTTGGATAATTCTCGACACCACAGTACCGTACTGACCGAGCTTCTGAAGAATCTCCTCATTAGACAGCGTCGGTAGAACGTTTGATAATATTACCTTCGAGGCCGGAGTGTTCCATGGCGAAACCGGAACAAACTGGTCATTGCCCAAGGTGAGTCCGTTCTGCACGACGATGCGCGCGAAACGGACACGTGAAACGAAAACAACCACCTTGTGGTGCATTCGGGACGCTGCCCGTATGTTCTCACAACCGATCAATCCTCCGATTGCGAGGAGCGTCTCCTCCAGCGAGACATCTTCCGGTGGGACAAAACACATGCCGTGTTCATCTGTTAACCCCTCATCGGCGTCATGACCGGCATTACTTCGACTATTCTTGCTAGCCATTTGAAGTAACTAAACGAAAAAAATAACCAATAAAAGGTACAAAGGTTTATAAAGCCGAAATAAATGAAAATAAACAACAACAACAATAACTGGGAAATAAATAAATAAATCCCGTTAACCACCTAAAGCGGATAACTTTAACCGCGCTGTCTCTCCCTCTCTCGCTCAGTCGACAAGACGATAGAAAGGGACACCGACACTCGGACAGCAGAAAGGACCAAAAGGTAGGAAGAAAGGAAAAAAGCAACACGAGATACAGCACGTACCGCCAGTGACTGAGCAACAGACCTGGCAATCGCACGTGCGTGCTAAGCGAGCGGTAGCTGTGCAAAGTGGGAGGAGAGAGAGAGAGAGACTGGACTGTTTCTTCCTTTTATTACAAGAGTACAAAAATCAGTTATGTTCAGTCACAAAGAAACAAAACACAATAAAATGGTCTCAAGGAAAGGTTATTTTCAAATCATCATCATCAAGTGTGCATATGACATCATTAAAAACCCACTTTTCTTTAAAACATGTTAAATTCTTGTTCATTTTAAAAAACCGGTACTCTAGCTTTAGTCTTGCATTTACAAGAGCCTTAAAGGTGAGCAGTACATCATATGACGAGTCAGAAGCGTTTCCCATTTTTTTCTTCCTGGATTTATAAATTGCAAACTTGGCCTGGCCAATTAAAAAATTCATTAAAACCACATTTCTAAGGGAAGACGGTCCTAAAACACCATAAATAAAAACATTGTGATTGAAGAGGGAACCAAGCTTCACAAAGCGTTCCTGAAGGAATGTAAAAAGAGGTTGCAATCGTTCACACTCAAGGTATATATGCGGTAGGGTTTCAATGGATGCACAGAAAGGGCATAGATTAGAGTTAGCAGTAGAAAACCGGTTCAGTAAAACATTATAAGGTAAAATCCAGTGTACAAGTTTCCATTGAATATCTCCAACATACTTTGGAGTAGGCAAGAGATAAAAACTTCGCCAATTGGGGCAATTGGGTGGTATTGGGGGTAAAACATCCCACCATCGAAGCCTCGGGTGCTCAGAAAATGTTTTTGCGTATAAAATTTTAACGTACGCGTTGTACAGAGTTTTCTTTGGAAAGGCGGGAAGGGATAATGCAGTATCATCAGGGCTGTTCAGGCCAGGGGACAGATTAAGTGGCGGGCTGAAAACTAGGAGTTTGGGGAAGTCACCCGCTGTTTCCTCGGGGGAAGGGCCAAGTTCCTCGCAGGTATTACGATACGTTGTGGATATCCCTTGAAGGAACCGAGAGATGATCCTGACAGATTTTATTCCGGTTTTTTGTGCCACAGCGGCAGCACTCAGCCGGCAGCTCCCAGACTCTGTCATGAGGTCTTTCACTCGCAGCAGCTTGGCATCAACAAAACGTTGAACGAGTCCCCTATTATTCAAGCTGTTTTCCAGGAAGGGGTTGTAGCATAGGGGCTCGTTCAACAACATTTCCATGTTGTATGTTGCCATTTCACGGGAAAAGGACAGGGCTTGCCAGGCGTTCATCACCCCTTGGTAAAAGGTGGGCAGCAAGGATGAATCGATTTGATGAGGGTTCATTAAGAAAAGTTCTCGGTCGTAACCCAGCTTGCATGTAAGCTGTAATATGCAGTTAGCCAGAGGCCTCCAGAGTAGGGCTTCATCTCCATATACAAGTTGGCGCACGATATGAAGCCGGAAGACCATAATCCGGCTGCGGATATCAATAAGACCTTGGCCACCTTCAGCGAGTGGCAAGTATGCCACGGGGGGTTGGAGCCAGTGTTTCCCGCTCCAGAAAAAGTCGACAATGCTCTTTTGCAGTGTAATAAGAAGGCTCCCGGGCGGTTGTAGGCATATCATCTTATGCCATAGCATAGAGGCGACAAGATTGTTAATGACGAGAGTTCTTCCGCGGTACGAAAGTTGGAAAAGAAGTCCTTTCCAGCGGGCCAGTTTTGCCATTACCTTGTCTGGTAATCCCACCCAGTTCTGCTGCTCAAAGGTGTTGTCTCCGAGGAAAATACCGAGGTATTTAATGCCACTTTTCTGCCAGTTCACTCCTCCTGGTAGGACAATTGGCGGGCAATCTCCAGGTCCTATCCAAAGGGCTTCACTCTTCTTCCAGTTTACCTGGCCTGAACAAGCCTGACAATATGTTTTTAGTGCCTGAGCCACCGCAGTGACGTCAGTACTATTTTTTATATAAATACAGACATCATCTGCATAGGCAGAGACTTTTAGCGGTGTGGTAAGAATTGATCCAGTGAAGCCAGAAATGTGCGTACGTAATTGGAGCAGAAGAGGTTCGATGGCAAGAGAGTATAAAAGTCCAGATAGCGGGCAACCTTGCCGTACTCCCCGTTGTACAGCAATGGGGCTACACAATACTTGATTAATTTTAAGAACACTGGATATATTACAATACAAAAGTTTAACGTACGAGATAAAAATAGGTCCAAACCCAAAATTCTCTAAAACTCTAAAAAGGTACATGTGGTCAATACAGTCAAAGGCTTTTCCTTGGTCAATAAAAAACAGACCAACATTCATATTAAAATTGTTACAAAACCGAATGGTATCACGGATAAGAAAGATATTATTAAAAATAGTACGTCCAGGAATACAAAAGGATTGATGTTCTCCTATTAGTACATTCATAAAAGGTTTCATTCGATTAGACAAGGCTTTGGCTAAAATTTTATAATCCGTACATAAAACAGAAATAGGACGCCAGTTCTCTATAAGTTGAGTGTCCGCTTTCTTAGGAATTAAGGTGGTGACTGCTCTCCGGCAACTCCACGGCAGTTGTCCATCCTCTAAACATTCATTCAATACCCGCAGTAGGTGAGGTCCAATGGTGTCCCAAAAAAACTGGAAAAATTCACTTGTCAGCCCATCCAGTCCAGGGGCTTTATCAGGTTCCAAGGCCTTCAAGGCAGCGGTGAGCTCAGGTAACCTAAGAGGATCCTCCAACTGCTGCTTCTGATCCTCCGCCAATGTTGGAAGGTTAGAAACAAGTTCCGATATTGCATCCTGGTTAATGTCATGTCGCATAAACCGTTGTTTAAAATGTTTCCGGGCACATTCCCTGATTCTGCCATCTTCATAAAGGAGTTCCCCATCATGGAGCAAGCGTGTAATCATTGACGAAGAGGCCCCCCTTTTAAGGCTGAAGAAGAATTTGGTTGGAGCATCAAGGTCGTGTATGTACCTCATCTTCAGGCGCAATAAAGCATTTTGTGCTCGCCTTTCGGATATGGAATTCAGTAAGGCCGTTTTTCCATGGATTTGTTGCCTCATTCCCTGGGAGCTCACACTTGCGGTTCCCTGAAGCTGTTCCTGTAATTCCAGGATTTCATCTTCAAGTAAGGTTGTGGTTTTTCTTTCCTCTTGAACACCATACGCACGATATTGTTGGCAGAACAGTCTGATGTGCGTTTTGGCATTATCCCACCATTGTCTGAGGTTTGAGAAATTCCCTTGGGAGGCAACCAGAATATTCCAAATTTCCGGAAAAATGTCCTTAAAGGTACTATCATCAAGTAAGTTGTTATTAAATTTCCAAAAAGCACTCTTGTGTTTCGGGCAGGGGGCAGAAATTTTGAGAAATGTTGCGCTGTGGTCCGAGAATCCTGATGGGCAAATTTTGGATGACAGAACGAGGCGTTCAAGTGGAGGATTAATATAAAACTTGTCCAAGCGAGCAAGTACAATATTACCCTGAATGCATCGACACCATGTGTATTGCCTGATTGATGGGTGCTGTACCCGCCATATATCTGTCAAATTCATTTGTTTTAAAAATTTGGTGAGAGGGATTGTGGAGGCAGGATGGGGCTCTGCACTGTTCCTGTCGAGTTGGGGTTGGAGGGTGCAGTTAAAATCTCCACCAATACAAACATGATTGTCTTGGTTTTTGAGGGCGTTTTGACTGTCGAGGGACGTTAGGTGTGTCCCGAGGTCATTAAAAAAAACTCGCCGAGCTACAGGCGTACTTGGGGCATAGATATTAAAAATAGTATAGAATTTTCCATAGTAGTGGAATTCTAGGGATGCTAGGGATCCCTTGTGTATTTCGCCGAATTTAAGCGATGAAGGCGAAAAGGAGGGGCTAAGAATTATTGCGACACCGCCTTTGCGGGAGTCACCGTTACTAAAGAAGGACAGGCCGGGGAAGAGCCTACACCACTCTGCGACACAGCAGTCGTTGGCATGGGTCTCTTGTAAGAGGGCAATGTCAACTTTCTTCTGTAATAAAAAATCCCTTACTTGAACTTTACGGACAGAGCTACATCCTCCGTTAATATTCAGGCTACAAATGGAAAACCTCATTACAGCTATAAGGAGGAGTGACCACCACTCAATTTTTTGATAGCAGTTCATTCTTAGCTTTTTGCAACCACTTCTTTAAACGGTGACGTTGGGAGGAATTGAAATTAAAAACGTGGGGCCGTTTTACCATCAGTCTAGCGGAATGTATAAAATCAGGTAGCTCCGGAAAAAAGGTTTCTATTACAACATTCCTTTTTCGGAATGTGTCCTTAAGAAACCTTTTTATCTCGGAGGGAGGGATTGGAGGGATTTCTTCTTCCTTAAGGCTACCACATTCACTAACAGAGTCATCTATATCAGATGGCTCAGATGGTGTGTCACACTGGTTTTCATCATTTATCTCCTCACCGTCATCACATCCCTCCACGTTATCGGATGGGGCATAGTCCATAGAGGGGGGGGATGGGGAGGGAGAGAAATGAGCCATCTTCAGGGGAGGGGGGAGGGGGGGGCACTAATTTTTGTGGTTCAACCATATCAGTTTCTAGGTCAGTAGACAAGGGCGAGGATTCATCCACATCTATGTCCTCCAATACCGAGAAACGATTTTCTGTGACGAGGGACAAATCTAGGCCAGAGAGGAGGGGCTGTCGGTTTTCAGTTGTAGGTTTTTTAAAGAGGTGACCGTTTTCATCTGTTGTTTGCAGATGTCTTTTTCCTTTTGGGCAGACTAATTGAAACTCGTCCTGGTTAGTGGGAAGAGATTGCAAGGGTTTGGGGGGAGGTGGGGGAGGGAGGACGTGATCATCGGGAGGGGGATCCCATCGGCTACCACGGCGGGAGAGGTAGGATCAGTTATAGCAGGCAACAAGCTGTGATTGGACGATGTCGCCTGGGGGGTGAGATCTATAGTTAACAGGAGATGGCTGCAATTAGATCCTTCAGTAGAGGGAGGGGCCCCTGTTTCAAGGGGAGGGGAGGGGGTACGGCGGGGGGGTTTGGATTGGTGGTAAGAGGGCTTGGGTCGGTGGTGGACAGATTGGGATCAGTGGTGGTAAGGCTTGGGTCGATGGTGGGAAGGTTCGGGTCGGTGGTGGGAGGGCTTGGTTCGGCGGCGGGAGGGCTTGGTTCGGTGGTGGGAAGGTTTGGTTCGGTGGTGGGAAGGCTTGGGTCGGCGGCGGGAGGGCTTGGTTCGGCGGCGGGAGGGCTTGGTTCGGTGGTGGGAAGGTTTGGTTCGGTGGTGGGAAGGTTCGGGTCGGCGGCGGGAGGGCTTGGTTCGGTGGTGGGAGGGCTTGGTTCGGTGGTGGGAAGGCTTGGGTCGGTGGTGGGAGGGCTTGGGTCAGTGGTGGGAGGGTTTGGACCGGTGGTGGGAAGGTGGGGGGGTTGCTTATTCCCGGTTCGGAGGGGAGGTTGCACTTGTGGAGAATTCTCTTTTCGGGGGCAGTCATGCTTAACATGCCCAAATTGTCCGCAGCCAAAACATTTTAGAACGTTGGTGGACACGTACACTGTATATTCGTTCTGTTGATGTTTTAATTTTATTATAAGGTTTAAATCCTTCTGGGAATTTTTTAAAATCATAAATACTTGCCGCCGGAATGAAACCACGTGCCTCAAATCGTTGTTTCGTGACCCGAAGGGAATCATGGAGATACGAGACACGATGGTACCGTATCGGGACAACTCTTTAATTAGTACATCGTCGGATACAAATGGGGGGCAATTTGATATCACGACTTTTATCGCTGGGCTATCTAGTGGGGAAATCATTACAAATAAATCTGGATCGATTGTCAAACCCTGTTCGACAATTTGTGGGACACAATCCACGTCGGACAAAAAAATAACGATCCGCTTGTTCATCCGCGAAGCGGCAACAACCTTGTCGATCCCGACAACACGACCGGTTGCGAGGACAATGTCCTCGACACTAACCTCACGTTCCGGAGGTACACAAAAGAACCCGTGCTTACGGGTCAGGCTCTGAAAGGCCGTAAATCGAGATAGTGCAGCTGCCATGCTGGAACAGCTGCACTTACAACCCCTCCCCAACTCGGGGAGGGTGAATATATAATACAATCTTCCCTACCCGAACTCCGGGAATGGGAAGCAATCAGACCTCTCCGATTTCCCTAACTTCGGAAAAGGGAGGCAACAAAACAAACTGAAGGAAGGATAAACGAAAGGAAAAAAAGGAAATAAAGGTTTAAGATGAAGGAGCAAACACCGATCGGGCGACGCCCAAAAACGGCGAACCCTTACCAGCGATCACCCTGTGCTCTCCGGCTCTCTCTCCCGTCTCAACGTATATGGGAATCACCAGGAAGACTCCACGAACAGGTACAAGGACACAGAGGGGGGGAAAACGGGGGGGGGGGGGAATGGAGCAACAACACAGAGCACTCATTCGGCCTCCACAAGCAGACGCCATGACAGTACAACCAGCATGCAAACGACCAGCAGGGGGCGCGAGAGAGAGAGAGAGAGAGAGAGAGAGAGAGAGAGAGAGAGAGAGAGAGAGAGAGAGAGAGAGAGAGAGAGAGAGAGAGAGAGAGAGAGAGAGAGAGTTTTGACTTTTGTATCCTTTTATTATAAAAGTATAAAACCATTCCACAAAGCAGTGTTAAACCAAGCAACGAGTTCAAAGAAACATTGTATAAGGATCATAAACACACCAAAAAAGAACAAAGGATATTCAAAAGAAACCAGCAAGTATAAAGAATTTTACCAACCAAAGGTGAGGACACAAACAAAAACCACAAACAATTTTAAAGGAAATGCTCACGCAAAAGCTATGAACACATCAAGAGCAAATTAAGCGTTTGATTAAATTAAGTGAAAAAATGAGAAAGGGAAAGAGAGGGGGGGGAGAGAGAGAAGGGGAGAGAGAGAGAGGGGGAGAGAGGGAGGGGGAGAGAGAGAGAGAGAGAGAGAGAGAGAGAGAGAGAGAGAGAGAGAGAGAGAGACTTGACTTTTACATCCTTTTATGACAAAAATATCAAAAAGTATATTTTGTAAAAGTATAAATAAAACCATTTCACAAATCATTTCACAAATCAAATGTAAACAACAAGCAAAACCATTTTAAAGGGAACATCTACATGAAGACCATTAATACATCAAGAAAGGAAACAAGAAAATAATAAAGTGTTTTGTTCCTCACAAAAATTCATATTATGTTCGAGGAGTGATCAATCTGTGATCAACACACCATTTTGCACAGAGCAAAGCACATTATTCAATACACATATACTTTTAAAGATCAGTACTTTATCCATAGGTGTATAGAAACAAAATTCCATTTTAATACGGGCAAATACAAGTCCTTTAAAACAGGCCGGAAGGTTATCTGCACATCTTAAAGGATTTTCAATTTGCATTTTTCTGGTGCGATATATTGATTTCTTTGCCGTGGCAACGAGAAAATTCGCTAGAACCACTTCTATTGGGTGTGTGTTGGAGACAAAGCCAAAAATAAAAGAATTCAAGGTAAAGTTTAAAGAAAGCTTCCTGCACAAGTCATGAAGCAAAACAAATAAAGGAATCAAGCATGCACATTCAACATAAGCATGTGACAAGGTCTCAAGAGCACCACAGAAGGGACAATGGTCAGATATTTCAGGAGAAAAAACATGTAAGAGCTTATTAGTGGGTAATATCCAATGTGCCAACCTCCACGACAGGTCCGCAGTTTTCTTCGGAATAAGTACATGATAATAGGCTTTCCAGTTAGGTTGGAAGGGGTATTCTTTAGGCAAGCAATTGTGCCACTTCCTCAACTGCCACATTCCGAAGGAGGGCCAGATTGCTTTGACGCAGGCCTGGTATATAACACGATTTTCCAGACCTGCAGATCCAAAACGTATTTTTGGTAAATATTTTATTATTGTATCAGAATTCATTACAGTGGGGGTGAGTTCTAAATTTGGGAAAACGAGGCTTGGTTCACAAACAATTGGGCCATCACCAGTGCGAAAAGATTGCTCCCAGTGCACCTTAACTCTGCGGTATATGTTAAGTATTTCACATAGTACAGCAGATATTATGAGGTTGGACCACATGCCAACTTTATTCGCAAGTGCTGCAGCACTTAACCATCTCTTGTTGTCAATCATTAGATCAGCAACGCTATGGACACCATTTGAACAAAAAACAACAACAAAGGAGCGTTCCGTTCTTATTCTTTTGAAAAGAGAGTTGTAGAAAAGAGGTTCACTGGAAAACATCTCTTTGGTGTAGGAAACATAATCACGGTCGACCATGAAAAACCGCCAAGCATTTAAAATTATATTGTAAAATGGTGGAAGCAAGGACAGATCATTACATTTCATGTTCATTAGAAATAGACCAGATGAATAGTCTAGCATGCCGTTGCACGGAGGAGGAGGAGAGCAGTGGACCTCCAGGCTAGGTCTGATGGATCGTAGAGAAGCCGCCAGATTGAGGCGATGCCAAATGCCATTGCCCTGCATACGATTTCCACAATACCATGCCCACCTTCCTTCTAGGGGAAGATTCAAGATCTCTGGACGAAGCCAATGTTTTCCACTACAGAAGACGTTTATTATTGTCTTCTGTATATTCAGCAGAAAGTGTTCAGGAGGTGGAATGGCTTTGATTCTGTGCCACAGTATATATGCTGCTAAATTGTTGATGACCAAGACTCGTCCCCGGTATGAAAGCAAAGCCAGCAACCCTTTCCATTTCCGCAGCTTTTGTTCGAGAGAGTCAGTGAGACCCTCCTAATTTTTCGCTTGTGTTGCTGCATCACCAATGAAAACACCAAGGTACTTCATTCCATTGAGGGACCAGGTGAGGTGTTTCGGAAGGACAGGCATAGGCAGCTGGCATGGGCCCATCCACATCGCCTGGCACTTGTTCCAGTTTACCAAAGCTGAAGAAGCTAAACCATAATAGTCCAAGCAGTCCACCAGTTTCTTGATCTCATCGCTATGATGTACAAGAACCACCTTTATAGGCCATTTTCCCCCGCAGAGCAGGGGTTGGCCTTTTTCGGGCACCACGGTCCCCTTTTTGAAGCAATGTTTTACGGCCGGATGCCCTTCCTGCCGCCAACCCTGTTAGTCGTCTCTTGCGACACACGGGGAATTACCAGTGAACTGGTACTCATCATCGCTATTATGTACGATGACACAAATATCATCAGCCCTGGTGTTGGGCTAGCGGCGAGGGTGCCAGCTTAGGATCCCAGGATCCTGGGTTTGAATCCCGGTTGATTGCTGAATTAACGCCAGGGGGGTTGACTCAGCCTGTCATCCTTCTGAGGTCGGCTAATTGAGTACCAGTTCACTGGTAATTCCATGCTTGTCGTAAAAGGCGACAAAAAGGGTTGGCGGCAGGAAGGGCATCCGGCCGTAAAACATTGCTTCAAAAAGGGGACCAAAAAACAACAACAACCATGGTCCCCGAAAAAGGCCAACCCCCGCTTTGTGGGGACAAATGGCCTCTAAATGTGTTTTGTTTTTTTTATATATATGCAGAGACTTTCACAGGTCTTGTGAGCAAATTTCTGCATCCGGTTAAGATGCTGCGGACTTTGATTGAAAGAGGCTCAATGGTTAAGGAGTACAGAATACCGGATAAAGGACATCCCTGATGGATACCCCTTCCAACCTTTACAGGTGAAGTCAGTTCAGAGTTTACTCTGAGTATTGAGGAAATGCCATTATAGAGCAGTTTTACCATGGAGAGAAAAAAAGGACCAAGTCCAAAACACTCTAGGACCTTGAAAATATATACATGACTTACACGGTCAAAAGCCTTCTCTTGGTCAAGCACAATCAAACCAATATTGTCATTTTTTATTTTGCACACATCCCAAAGATCTCTTAATAAAAAAATGTTATCGTGTATCTGTCGGTTAGGGATACAGAAAGACTGATCACTTTGAATCAACGACTCTAGAAGTGGGGTGATGCGTCGAGCTAGAACTTTAGAAAATATTTTATAATCTGAAGTTAGAAGAGAGATTAGACACCAATTATATCAATGAGCTGAGGGTCTTCTTTCTTAGGTAATAAACTAATGACTGCTCTTCGGCAGCTCATCGGCAAGTCACCACGACGTAATGAACTAGTAAAGACCTCCAATAGTTCTGGGCCTAATAAGGGCCAAAAGGATTTATAAAACTCTATTGGGAGGCTGTCCAATCCAGGAGATTTACCCGTAGGTAAAGAAACAAGGGAAAGTGTAAGCTCTTCCAAGGAAGGTAAGGAGCCAAGCCGATCCCTTTGAGCAGCACTTAGCATGGGTAAGTCGGATGTGAAATAACTTATTGAGCCATCGTCAACATCATTTGCCATAAATAAGCCTGAAAAGAAGTTATAAACCTCCCTGTTTATATTATCTTGTGACGTCACCGTGTTACCAGTTGAGAGCTTTAAGGTTTCAATTTGCCTTTGATTGGTAGTCTTTTTATCAAAATGGAAAAAAAATTTGGTCGGTGCATCTAAATTATATAGCTGATCCATCCGTAAACGGACCATTGCACCTTTTGCTTGGTATTCGACTCTACTTGTTTAGTAGAGTCTTCTTTTCCATAAGCAAATGATTATTTGTTCTATTGGGGCTATTTGCCACATCAGTTTGCAACTTCATTATTTCCTTTTCTAGTGCGAACCTCTCCCTTTTTACATTAAAAGATGAGAAATAGTTAAACTGTTGGCAAAAGACAGCGATCTGTGCCTTAGCGTAGTCCCACCATAATATCGGGTTATCAAAATTATTCTCTTTCTTTCTTTGAGGCTAATCCAAAACACTTTGAAAGCTTCACAAAAAGCAGCATTTTCCAGCAACATGACATTGAACTTCCAATATGGACTGCCATGTTGCTACAGAGCAAGCTTAAAGGACAAAGTTACAGCCAGGTGATCAGAGAAAAGAGAAGGCACGATATCAGATTTCAATATCTTGTCAAGCATTATAGTATTGACATAAATTCTGTCTAACCTGGCTAGAGTGTGTATCTGAGACGTACATCTAGACCAAGTAAACTGCCGTTGCATAGGGTGTTGAATACGCCAGACATCTATTAATCCCGTCGTCTTGATGATTTTCTCCAAGGGTTTGGCAGATCTAGGATGTGGCTCCGCACTGTTTCTATCTAATGCAGGGTCAAGAGTGCAGTTGAAGTCGCCACTCATTATAAAAGAGCAATTTATGTCAATTGTACTCAGAAATCCTCTAGCTTTAGAAAGAAGTTGTGCCTTTCAGCATTCTTACAGGGGGCATATATGTTTACAAAAACAAAGATTTGATTATTGGCAGTGAATTGAAGACAAGCCAAGTGTCCGGGAATTATTTCATTATATTGAACTTGTGAGAGTGCTAATGAGGAGGAGACAAAGAAAGCAATTCCAGCAGTGAGACAATTGATATCACTGAAGAACCACTGGCCCTTCATTAGCCTTCTCCACTGGGCTTGGGCGTTCAGATCTCCATGCGTTTCTTGCAGTAACAAGACATCCAGGTGCAAACGCCGGGTCAGATCTTTTACCTGAACTTTGTGTTCTAAACTAACACCACCGTTAATGTTTAGACTGCCAAAACTAACACTCATTCTTTCGGAAAAAGAAAGAAGATAAATGACGAAATAGATCAAAAAACCCATAGGGACCTCATTTACGAAGCTCCTGCCGTGCTTTCTGGATCATTTTTCTTAACCGGTGCTTCTGAGCATCAGTGAAATTTGGAGTGTCAGGGTTATTCACAATTTCCTTCAATTTAAAAATCAACACCTGCAGATCAGGGAAATGATCTTTCAGTTCAATGTTCCTTTTCCGATAGGAATCTCTCAAAAAGTCCCGAAGCTCGTCATCCGAAGGGCTGTTTACAGCCTTTAGAATCTGAGAGGACTCCTCTTGACCCTCACCATCAGATTCCTCATATGGGGAATCAATTGGTGTTTCAGCTTCCTGGCGCACATCACAGGATTGCTCATTTTCAATAAAATAAACTTCTTCAGGAACGTTTTGTGCGGGGGGTCACATTTGAAGATTCATCGGGATGAGAGGTGGGGGGCTCCAAGCATGTTTGTGACATCACCACGATGCTCGGTTCATGGATGTCACGCTCCTTCAGTGGATTTAAATTATCCTCTTTTATTCACTCTGTGCCCTTATTTTCCTCATTTATTCCTTTTTTAGGGGGAGATTTTAGGTGCTTTTCCTCCTCTTGCGATTGACAGGAGGAAGCTGCACAATGAACATCCTCGTGTGAGATGACACTGTCTGAAGGATCAGGAACACTCACTGGGATTGGAAAATTAGAATCCACTTTTTCCTTGATAATGTTTGTACAAGTGGAGGTCTCCTTTTCCATGAATAAGGCAAACCTGTTATCACATTGAATTCCAGTGATGGTGTTTTGACTGATTTGCCTTTTCCCAGAAGGTGACGTACTTCTTACATCCGATTTACGGTTTTTTACTTTGGAAACGGTAACAAACCCCTCATTTGCGCTGTCCATTAGTTCAACGGGAGGGGGCGTGTCCACTTGTTTACCTGGTTTATCCTGCACATTTGTCGAGCAGGAAACGTTAACATTATTCTGTGAATCATTGTTTCCCGTTTCGACCATGTTAGGCTGTTCCTTCTGAAGGCGGCAAAACCGTTTCATGTGTCCCACTGCACCACAACCAAAGCACTTTAGGGTGTCGGTGGTGATGTATACTTGGTAATCGCGACCATTTGAAGTGAATTTTAAAGCAACATTCAAGGAGGTATATTCCTTTTTGAGAACCATAAAAACCTGTCTATGGAAACTCATCACGTGACTAACACGTTCATCCTTACAGCCCAAAGGGAGCATTATTAATGGGGACACACATTGCCCATATCGCTGCAGCGCTGCAAGGATGGTATCGCTATCCAGGAATGGTGGTACATTTGAAATAACCACTTTCTGAGCAGGAGTATCCAAGGGATAAACCATAACAAAGTGTCCGGAGTCGAGGGACAAACCTTGTTGTACGATGAGAGCAATGTGCTCTACATCGGGCACAAACACGATAACCCGTTTGTTCATACGTGATGCGGCACGTACCTTATCAAACCCGATCATGTTCCCGATCGCGAGAACAATAGCTTCTACTGTAATACCCTCCGGTGGAGAACACGCAATGCCATGCTCGCGTGATAGTTGCTCAAACGCTGCATATCGCTGCGAATGAGCAGCCGCCATGTTTGGACACACGAGGCTCGACCTCGTCCTCCCAGCTCGGGAAGAGGAAGTTAGTAATGCACTCGGACTTTCCCAGCTTAGGGAAAGGGAGCGTTAAAAAAAAAAAAAACTAAGGAAATATAAGCGAGAAAAAAAAGGTTTGAAGTGAAGAAAATAAGTCGGGGGAAAAAACAACAGGGAACCGCCCAAAAACGACGATTACCTTAACCTGCACGATAAGTGTGCTCTATGGCTCTCTCTTTCTCGTCTCAACATAGAAGGGGAAACACCGGGAAGCTTTAGAAATAGAAACAAGGACACGAAGGAGCGAAATGGGGGGGGGGGGGGGAGTAGGACAAACAGCCAAGACAGAGCACTCACGACACGAAGCGGGAAGCCGCCATGACCGCACCCAACGAACCAGCAGCCAACAGGTGGCGACAGCGAGAAAGAGAAAAAGAGAAAGAGAGGAAGAGAGAAAGAGAGAAAGAGAGAAAGAGAGAAAGAGAGAAAGAGAGAAAGAGAGAAAGAGAAAGAGAGAAAGACAAAGAGAGGAAGAGAGAAAGAGAAAGAGAAAGAGAAAGAGAAAGAATGGCGTTTATATATTAGAGTAGTGGGGCATGTTGTAAACAACAGGTACGTTGGTACATAATAAATAGAAGCTTTATGATTATAGGCAAGCATCACTGACCTGCTGCTAGATTTCAATTTAGGTTCTGTTTTTTGTTTTTCGGACGAGTTTACGGTTTTTACGTACATTTTATTTAGATTTTTATTTCACAGTTTACACTTGCAAAAATGTCAATTTTCAAATGCTCGATATCGATTGAGGTTTTTTTTGTTTTTAGGCTTTACAGTTTGTTCTTAAATGCTTTACAGTTTTTTACGTAAATTTTCATTTATGGACGCTTTATTTATTTTTTAATTTAATGACATTTTTGTCATGTTTATTTCACATTTTACAGTTACAGATATTACCATGTTTAAATATTACAGTTACAGTTACAGATATTACCGTGTTTTTGTTGTTTTTTCTGTGTGTTTACGGGGTTTTATGCGTAAATTTTCATTTACGGATGCTTTCCGATGGTTCTGTGATTTTTCCCGGTGTACCAGCTTCGATGTCCATCGGCACACCAAATTTCAGCTCTCAATGACACCCGAAACATTATTATCAGTCAAACAATCAATCAGTCAGTCAGTCAGTGGTTCGAAAGAGCTTTATATATTAGACGAGTAAAGAGCCCTTTAAATATGACATATGACGGGTTGGAACAGTTTATTCGACGGTGCAACCTCGTGAGCGTGCCAAAGTCTGAAGCCTCGGCCTAGTGTCAGGTATGCTTATGTCTTCATTATTTATCAGGCATCATACGGATGTAAATAAACACTCGGTTTACTCTGTGTGTGTTGCACATCACGTGCAGCGAATTTCACCTCCCTGCACCTTGTATTTATTGTTATTTTATAAAACGCTTCTGTACACCACCCTTGAGGCTCAGTTTGCAAGACACCGTCTACAATTCCAAAAGAAGAGACATAATTACTCTTTTTTTGAAAATTTGTTTTATACTCAAAAATAGACCGTAGTGAACACACGTTAGCTTTATGTTAAAGATTGGACTTTAAAAGCTACCCTTATGAAGAGGGACAGACATCTGTACAAACAACACAAACTGACTGTGTTTTATATGGTGCATAGATAGATAAGATGGAGCAAGTGTATCTACTGTATATATTGTTCAACTATATATACATAAACTTTTATACATTGCTCATTGACCCTGGGTAGTCACATCCAAAAATAAGGGAGCCCAGGAGTTTCGATATATCCGTAGTATTTTGTTTCATTAGATTACCTCTCACCTTCTATCAGTGGACAGGGAAATGTGATGTGTTTGTGTCGCAAGATTCGAACTCCCTCTGTAAATCTTTTTTTTTTGAATCCCCTCCCTTCTTATCTCTCTACCTATATAGAATATATATTGTTACGGCCCGGGGTTCGGGTTTACTACGGGGCGATTAGCCTCCGTTCCCTCCCGAACTTACCGGGCCTGAGGCTGCCGTGCACGAATAACTTCGTACTTAGGCAGGTTACGAACCTGCAACTACGAACACCAATTGGTCCGTCACGCGATAGCTTACCTGTACCACGTGACGGTTACAATCGGGGAAAGTACCTTCCTTCTGGTGGTACACCCCTTTCCTTTGTTCCTACATGGAAATTTAGACGGCCGAGCAATCGTTATGGCAAACAGCCAGGGTAATGCTAATTTTGTTACGGCCGAATGTTAATCTGTGTGTGAGCAATGGCGAGCCAATGAAGGAAAAGACATTCACGGACAGAGAGGAAGGAAACGTTTGACGATTTTATTTATTTACAAATATTTACAGTGTAATTTTTCAGTAGGAAAGAAAAACGGATGAGGAGCAGAAACTTATCTTATCCTATCGATCGTCAGCAGGTGAGTGTTGATCGTCAGCATGGTCTTGGGCAGGTGAGTGTCGATCGTCAGCACAAACTTGGGCAGGTGAGTGTCGATTGTCAGCACAAACTTGGGCAGGTGAGTGTCGATCGTCAGCACGGACTTGGGCAGGTGAGGCAGGCATGTGCAGAAAGAGTCCAAGTCATGCACACGTGCACCAATAGCGAGTCCGGCAGCCAACAGAGAACAATGAATACATGCAGATCGAGCAAAGTCCAAGGTGAAGAGTAATTCAGGCACGTACTGAGTGAAGCGGCAGAAAGAGAGAACATGCAGGCAGGTGCTAGGTCAACAATGTCCAGAAACCAAGAGAGTACAAAAACGTGTTGAATCGCCCTTTGTCCACCCTCACCGGGGGGGAGGGGGGGATGTTTGAGGGTGTCCTGGCTTCCGATTGGTGGAGCCTGTCAGTCCACCCCCTCAGGCTTCCCTGAAGTTCCTCATGTCCTGATTGGTGGATTGTCACTTCCCCTGCCCCACAAACTCTCTCAAAGGAGCTTTTACCTGGTGCTTGGATGGTGTGCCTTTGAGCCTATGTGCACTGCCTGGCAAACTATCCCTTATAAGTGGAGGACCGGTCTTTCCCCTTCCCCAACGCATAACGACATAACATTCCGAAATAAGGGGAATGGGCTAGGATAATAACTATTCTAAGGGACTTGTATGGTGGTTGCCATTACATCTCAGCGGTTTTCTTCTACTTCATATATCTCCCCCCCCCCCCCCCCCGGCCCCCCCAACCACAAAGGACATTACATTTTACAAAACCCTTATCAAAATTCACACCTGGTTGCTATGCATTGTCCGTGTATCAATTACCTCCTGATAAGATCTTTCGCCTGCACCTGCATAACACATGACGTCATACGATCTGATGACGATGACAGTACCTTGCTTTTAATTAAATCTTCGCTGGACTGTGTTGGTGTGACATTTACGATGAACGGGCCCTGCATGGAAAGAGGAAGATCAAATAAACCTGATTATGATATTCCATCAACAGCAGAAAACTCTTTTCAAACTGGAGAAATAAACCAGGATGACGTCACATGATGGATGCAACAAATATTTGGAAATGCATTTCTCTTAAATCGGGGAGGGGGGAGATATAGACTCAGCGGCAAGAAGCTCTAAGAATGGACATACTCATACCCGAGGTATAACAAGTCGAAAGTGTTATCAAATTGAAGCTTAGGCTCTCTAGTTTCCAGAAATGATGTTGTACTTTGCAAAATAGCTGCACAACATGTTCCTTTAATCAATTTTCTGCCCTGAACTCACCCGAAAATAGTACCTCCACGAACCTTCAAATTGTTTGATTCTAGTGAGGAGAAATCGCAATTAAGCCACAAATACTGCTGTTTTCCTCTCGAAAATACCATGTAGAAGTATTCTGTGGCTGTTTTGGGGCTTCATTTATTATCAGGGGATCGGCCATCCCCCAAAAATTACATTTTGGCCTTTTTTCTTTTTTTTTGTCAGAGTTTCTTTCCTGGTTAGCTGTTAAAGGGAATAACAACGTGGATGTTGACTTCAAATGGTGTCACTGTTGTCTACTTTCTAGAAAAATCAGGCTTGGAATAAAGTTGTAACAATTACCATGACTTTAACCTTTTATTTCCAAAATAACAAAACACCACGATTGCTCACATTTCATCATTTTGTGACTTATTAAAATCGATTGTCTCATTAAACAACTTTGGCTTGCATTTCTGAGTTTTATGTACTTTGATGATGCATTTCTCCTGTGCTGTAGTTGTGCTGGCTATTATATTGTTTTTCATCTTCTTTTCAGGTGCTGAACCAAAAATGGAAGAAGCATATGAACCTCCAAAGAAGCGAATTAAAGCAAGTAATTGTGTCATATGTAACCATCCACTTACTGAAAAAAAACCCACCAATGACCCAAAAGAACAGGGTATCCGCACGCTCTTAGATCCTGCACAAGTCCGGCAAGATGCCGTTCATGAAAGCCTTTCCCCTAGTCGAGATGACATCTTAGCAGATAATGTTAAAATAGCATTTCATAGAAGCTGCAGATCATCGTACACAGCGAAACGCAATGTGCAAATTGCTGCCAGTAGTCGAGAATCTGAGCCTTCACCATGAACAAGCCAGAATCAAGATCCACATTCACACAAGGGACTTCTTCGAGCTGACACTCCAGACTTCAATATCAGGAGTCAGTGTTTTGTTTGCGGCGAGTCCTAAAGACGGAGTGAAAAGTTAACACCGATTTCAACTGGTACAGGAAAGTTAACACGTGAAAATATGCTTAGTGCAGCCGCAGAAAGACTTGATGAAAATTTGACACTCAGGATTTTAGCACATCCTGATCTCTTCGCATTTGATGCCAAATATCATTGTTCCTGCTATGGTGGGTATATCAGTAAATGCAACATTCAAGCAGCAAGGACAAGAATTCAACGTGAAAAGTCAGAGAACCCATTGGAAAAAGGATTCAAGATATTCTATGAATAACTTGAGGTTTCCATATTTTCTGGCATGAAACCGATATTATAGCTATCCGAGTTTAACTCCAGGTTTGTTGAGATTTTGTGCACTGTAGGTGTGCCTGACCCAGATTCATATAGATCATGGAAACTGAAAGACAAGTTGAAGGGACAGTTTGGTTTGGAGATAGATTGATTTTCATATCACAGTCTGGAAAATCTGACCTGGTTTGTTCCAAGGTACTTTCATTAGGTGAAGCCCTGAAAAGACTTAATAACCTACAGCTCAAGAAGTCTGCCGATGGTAGTCTTGAATTTGCTGGTAATGAATGTGATCTTAGTGATTCAATGAAATTGCACCGAGCTGCAGGTCAATATCCATCGATATTGCCAAGGCCGTAACACCTATCGGCTCAAAATCCTTTTAACTGTTGTTTTGGTACAGTTACACGTTTCGGGAATTTGGTACACGTATCGGGAGTACATACGACATAGCGATTGTGAACACGATTATCGATCACGATTCACGATCACGATCATCACGATCATAGTGTATCGATCACGATTTGAAACACGATGGAATAATATTGTTCCGGTTTCTGCGCGACCCTCCTGCCCTTACCAAGGGGAGATTAAGCCCCTTGTTCTTCTTGGGTCGTTGCAACCGCGAGGTTTGAATCGCCACTCCCGGGCAGACGCAAGGTAGGGTTTCGGAACAATTCTCGCACGTACCTAAATACCTGCGCCGCCGCAGAAGCAGGGATCAAGCTTTGCATGAGCCATGCGTAATTTGAGTACGTCCGAGCGGATGACGTACCACGTGGTCCGTGCAGATATCTCTGGTATTGGAACCCGATTAGAGCGGTTTTATTCATACCACGCTTCGTCAATGATGGAAAACACAAAAGAGGTAGAATCAAAGGAAGAACACAGGTTTAATTATTATTATGTACAAGTATCGGTAGAAAGCAGAGACACAGAGCAGCCTTATACAGTCTTAATCTATTCCCAGACACAGGCCCGATCACATTCACAGGGGGAAATGAAGGAAGGATGATGTTCACTCGCCAAACGCGCCGACTTGGTCGTCCAGGAACGGCTTCGCCCGGCGTGGCTCTCCCCGGTCACAGCACGTCCCGCGATGAAGGCAAGCAGGTGGCGGGAGGGATCCTTGCAGCGCGTCTCTCGAACAAAAGGCAGAGCAGGCAGGCGGGAGGAAAATGTACGCATCTCTCGCCAGGCTTGGCGGTTTCTCATGGCGCGAGTAATTACCGGCGCGCTCTCACTCGCGTAACTCGATAGAGGCTCTGCCTCAAGCTCAACCGAGCTTTTAAGTTGTAAGAGCGCCTTATTACTTGGTTCATGTGTGTCTTCTCTCAGAACTCGTTCAGCAAGCGCCTCTCCCTTCTCATAACTCAGTCATTCATCAAGCGCCTCTCCCATAACTGCCTGGGGGCTTCGCGCAACGGGTTATATTGCCAACCCCCTTAGCCCGCTCAAATGTTCTAACCACACCTCTTGACGCAGTGACGCAGCCACCCCCTTCGAGCCCTGATTGGCGGCTCGCTCTTACCGTCGGCTTCTCCTCCGCCTTCCTTCGGTCTTGCCAGGCCTGCCTCGTGTTAATTTGCGCCAAAAGCCAAAGGCAGCATAAGGCGGCATAAGGCAATGAAAGGGACCTAACTCTCATTATTCTACTCAACACAAAACTAACACAGGAAAAGGACTATGCTTACACATACTAAGAAATAACTGAACTATCGCGAGGCTATGTGTTGTAGTGTGACTAAACTATGAGGGGGAAAATTAACCTTTATTGTACAAACTCAAAACCGCAACACTACCCCTCTCCCTCGTCAGCCTCTTTCCCGAGTCGAACCCAACAAAAATGGAACGACCGGTTTTGAAAATGATATGCAAATTACTTTCACTTTTACGTGTGACATCTAGGTGTGGTTCCCCCTAACATTTACTCTAACCGCAACATTTCATTTACTCTACAAACTCAAAACCGTAACAATATTTACCGATATGAACAGTGATGTGGCTTTTATTGAAATTCTAAAGATACTGTTAAATTTTGATGATTTGCGTGTGATATGATTCAACAGATGTTTATATGAATCGTTTAAAATAAAAAAAGCCTTCAATTTCTGATATTTTGCCATGGCCATATGCAAATTCGCCACGGACCCACGATCGATGTTTCTATACGTGAACGTACCCGTTTGTTTGCGAACAGGTACGTTTTTCGTGGAAGTCCTTCACGAACTTGCTGTCCATGTCTGACGTGCGACTGAAGGTGCTACAGGAATGTGGAATTTATTGGTTTCATGCTTTAGCATTCACCGTATCTGCATTGCCTGTTTGCTTCTGGCCTCCCACCCGTGCATAGCACGGGTATTTCTCTAGTAAGGAAGAACGCTATTGAAAATTGAGTCGCCACGTCAAAATCCAAGATGGCCGCCACCATGTATGTCTGAACCTTGTGAGCGGAATATCTTGAAAAATAAGCGAAGTACCAACTTCTAATCTGGTGTGTGGGTGTGTCTAGGCATAAGGAAGAACGCTATTGAAAATTGGGTCGCCACGTCAAAATCCAAGATGGCCGCCTTGCGTCTTCCACTTTGTCAACTCACATCACTTCACCGACCGGGGACCGAGGCGTAACGCTTGTTATAACTAAAACATCCACGTTGTTATACCTAAAACATCCACGTTGTTATACCTAAAACATCCACGTTGTTATACCTAAAACATCCACGTTGTTATACCTAAAACATCCACATTGTTATACCTAAAACATCCACGTTGTTATACCGAAAACATCCACGTTGTTATACCTAAAACATCCACGTTGTTATACCTAAAACATCCACATTGTTATACCTAAAACATCCACGTTGTTATACCTAAAACATCCACGTTGTTATACCGAAAACATCCACGTTGTTATACCTAAAACATCGACGTTGTTATACCTAAAACATCCACATTGTTATACCTAAAACATCCACGTTGTTATACCTAAAACATCCACGTTGTTATACCTAAAACATCCACGTTGTTATACCTAAAACATCCACGTTGTTATACCTAAAACATCCACGTTGTTATACCTAAAACATCCACGTTGTTATACCTAAAACATCCACATTGTTATACCTAAAACATCCACCTTGTTATACCGAAAACATCCACGTTGTGGAGATGTGGGACGGAAAGGAGGGAGATTGAAGGTGTCGAGATGTGGGACGGAAAGGATGGGGATTGAAGGTGTGGAGATGTGGGACGGAAAGGAGGTGGATTGGATGTGTGGAGATGTGGGAAGAAGTGGAATTTAAGGTGTGGAGATGTGGGAACAAATGGGATTGAAGGTGTGGAGATGTGGGAAGAAGTGGGATTGAAGGTGTGGAGAGGTGGAAAGGAGCGGGATTGAAGGTGTGGAGATGTGGGAAGGAGAGGGATTGAAGGTGTGGAGATGTGGGAAGGGGTGGGATTGAAGGTGTATAGATGTTGTAAGGAGCAGGATTGAATGTGTGGAGATGTGGGAAGGAGTGCGAGTGAAGGTGTGGAGATGTGGGAAGGAGCGGGATTGAAGGTGTGGCGATGTGGGAAGGAGCGGGATTGAAGGTGTGGAGATGTGGGAAGGAGTGGGATTGAAGGTGTATAGATGTGGTAAGGAGCAGGATTGAAGGTGTGGAGATGTGGGAAGGAGTGGGATTGAAGGTGTGGAGATGTGGGAAGGAGTGGGATTGAAGGTGTGGAGATGTGGGAAGGAGCGGGTTTGAAGGTGTGGAGATGTGGGCAGGAGCGGGATTGAAGATGTGGAGATGCGGGAAGGAGCGGGATTGAAGGTGTATAGATGTGGGAAGAAGTGGGATTGAAGGTGTGGAGATGTGGTAAGGAGCGGGATTTAAGGTGTGGAGATGTGGTAAGGAGCGGGATTGAAGGTGTGGGGATGTTGGAAGGAGCAGGTTTAAAGGTGTGGATATGTGGGAAGGAGAGGGATTGATGGTGTAGAAATTGGGAAAAAGCGGGATTGAAGGGTGATGTGGGAAGCAGTGGGATTGAAGGAGTGGAGATGTGGGAAGAAGCGGGATTGAAGGTATGGATATGTGGGAAGCAGTGGGATTGAAGGTGTGGAGATGTGGGAAGCAGTGGGATTGAAGGTGTGGAGATGTGGGAAGGAGCGGGTTTGAAGGTGTGGAGATATGGGAAGGAGCAGGATTGAAGGTATGGAGATGTGGGAAGAAGTGGGATTGAAGGTGTGGAGATGTGGTAAGGAGCGGGATTGAAGGTGTGGAGATGTGGGAAGGAGCAGGATTGAAGGTGTGGAGTTGTTGGAAGCAGTGGGATTGAAGGTGTGGATATGTAGGAAGAAGTGGGATTGAAGGTGTGGCGATGCGAGAAGCAGTGGTTTTGAAGGTGTGGCTATGTGGGAAGAAGAGGGATTGAAGGTGTGGAGATGTGAGAAGCAGTGGTTTTGAAGATGTGGATATGTGGGAAGAAGTGGGATTGAAGGTGTGGAGAGGTGGGAAGAAGCGGGATTGAAGGTGTGGACTGTGGAGAAGTGGGAAGGAGCGGGTTTTGAAGGTGTGGAGATGTGGGAAGGAGCGGGATTGAAGGTGTGGGTATGTAGGAAGAAGTGGTTTTGAAGGTGTGGATATGTGGGAAGAAGTGGGATTGAAGGTGTGCAGATGTGAAAAGCAGTGGTTTTGAAGGTGTGGATATGTGGGAAGAAGTGGGATTGAAGGTGTGGAGATGTGAGAAGCAGTGGTTTTGAAGGTGTGGATATGTGGGAAGAAATGAGATTGAAGGTGTGGAGATGTAGGAAAGAGCGGGATTGAAGGTGTGGAGATGTGGGAAGCATTGGTTTTGAAGGTGTGGATATGTGGGAAGAAGTGGGATTGAAGGTGTGGATATGTGGGAAGGAGCGGGTTTGAAGGTGTGGAGATATGGGAAGGAGCAGGATTGAAGGTATGGAGATGTGGGAAGAAGTGGGATTGAAGTTGTGGAGATGTGGGAAGGAGCGGGATTGAAGGTGTGGACTGTGGAGAAGTGGGAAGGAGCGGGTTTTGAAGGTGTGGAGATGTGGGAAGGAGCGGGATTGAAGGTGTGGGTATGTGGGAAGAAGTGGTTTTGAAGGTGTGGATATGTGGGAAGAAGTGGGATTGAAGGTGTGCAGATGTGAAAAGCAGTGGTTTTGAAGGTGTGGATATGTGGGAAGAGGTGGGATTGAAGGTGTGGAGATGTGAGAAGCAGTGGTTTTGAAGGTGTGGATATGTGGGAAGAAATGGGATTGAAGGTGTGGAGATGTAGGAAAGAGCGGGATTGAAGGTGTGGAGATGTGGGAAGCATTGGTTTTGAAGGTGTGGATATGTGGGAAGAAGTGGGATTGAAGGTGTGGATATGTGGGAAGGAGCGGGTTTGAAGGTGTGGAGATATGGGAAGGAGCAGGATTGAAGGTATGGAGATGTGGGAAGAAGTGGGATTGAAGGTGTGGAGATGTGAGAAGCAGTGGTTTTGAAGGTGTGGATATGTGGGAAGAAATGGGATTGAAGGTGTGGAGATGTAGGAAAGAGCGGGATTGAAGGTGTGGAGATGTGGGAAGCATTGGTTTTGAAGGTGTGGATATGTGGGAAGAAGTGGGATTGAAGGTGTGGATATGTGGGAAGGAGCGGGTTTGAAGGTGAGGAGTTGTTAGAAGCAGTGGGATTGAAGGTGTGGATATGTAGGAAGAAGTGGGATTGAAGGTGTGGCGATGTGAGAAGCAGTGGTTTTGAAGGTGTGGATGTGTGGGAAGAATTGGGATTGAAGGTGTGGAGATGTGAGAAGCAGTGGTTTTGAAGGAGTGGATATGTTGGAAGAAGTGGGATTGAAGGTGTGGAGATGTGGGAAGCAGTGGTTTTGAAGGTGTGCATATGTGGGAAGAAGTGGGATTGAAGTTGTGGAGATGTGGGAAGCAGTGATTTTGAAGGTGTGGATATGTGGGAAGAAGTGGGATTGAAGGTGTGGAGATGTGGGAAGCAGTGGTTTTGAAGGTGTGGATATGTGGGAAGAAGTGGGATTGAAGGTGTGGAGATGTGGGAAGCAGTGGTTTTGAAGGTGTGGATATGTGGGAAGAAGTGAGATTGAAGGTGTGGAGAGGTGGGAAGAAGCGGGATTGAAGGTGTGGACTGTGGAGAAGTGGGAAGGAGCGGGTTTTGAAGGTGTGTATATGTGGGAAGACGTGGTTTTGAAGGTGTGAATATGTGGGAAGAAGTGGGATTGAAGGTGTGGAGATGTGAGAAGCAGTGGTTTTGAAGGTGTGGATATGTGGGAAGAAGTGGGATTGAAGGTGTGGAGATGTAGCAAAGAGCGGGATTGAAGGTGTGGAGATGTGGGAAGCATTGGTTTTGAAGGTGTGGATATGTGGGAAGAAGTGGGATTGAAGGTGTGGATATGTGGGAAGAAGTGGTTTTGAAGGTGTGGATATGTGGGAAGAAGTGGGATTGAAGGTGTGGAGATGTGGGAAGCAGTGGTTTTGAAGGTGTGGAGATGTGGGAAGGAGCAGGATTGAAGGTGTGGAGTTGTTGGAAGCAGTGGGATTGAAGGTGTGGATATGTAGGAAGAAGTGGGATTGAAGGTGTGGCGATGCGAGAAGCAGTGGTTTTGAAGGTGTGCATATGTGGGAAGAAGAGGGATTGAAGGTGTGGATATGTGGGAAGAAGTGGGATTGAAGGTGTGGAGATGTGGGAAGCAGTGGTTTTGAAGGTGTGGATATGTGGGAAGAATATCCACCATTTATTCGGGGGAAAATTATTACGGAAGTGTACCAAGCTGTTTTACTTGCAATTTTCAAAGTACCCTCCCTCGTGATCGATGCACAATTGCAGCCGAGCAGGCACAGAGTGTCGAGCACAGACTGTCACTCTTGGGTTCTCCGCAGCCCAGTAGACACAATTGTGTCTGTTAATTGTGCCGTTAAGTTTAAAACATGCCTCATCTGACCACCAGATGTTGTCCAGCATTGTGTCCTCTTCGTCAGGTTTAGCTAAGAACTCTTCGCAAAATTGAAGACGGCGGTCGTCATCTCCATCATGAAGGGCATGCAGTAAGCGTGGAATGTATGGTTTCCATTTTTTCTGGTGAAGGATACGGATAACACTCGATTGCTTCACTTCCAACTCTGCAGATAAACGGCGAGTTTACTTTTGCGGACTTTGTTCCAGTCTCCTGATGGCTTCTTCAGCCTTAGCTACATTCGTTGCCGTTTTCGGACGACCGGACTTCTTTGCAGTGGCTACCGACCCTGTTGCTTCAAATTTCTCGACAATCAATCGTATGTTTCTTCGCTGGGGTGGGTTAGTATCGAATTCCTGTGCCAAACGGCGTGCCGCCATCGTTGGTTGTTCATTACATTTGTAGTAATGTTTCACGGCCGCAATGCGTTGATTCATTGAAAGGTAATTCATGGTTCAATTTGGTGCAAATTCAGTAACTTTCCAAACTCTCAGCACTAACCTGCAAAACAAAAACAAAAATAAATAAACTAAGAAAATTAATAATCTGCAAGACATTTATTAACATGACATCCCAGAAAGAATCTGACAGCCGAAAAAACAGAAATCGGGCGCGGGCGCTACTTTTGATTCACCCTGTATATATATATATATATATGCAGTATATATATTTATATTGTTGGTGATGTCCCTGTACCTGCCCCACCCGTGTCCCCACCTCTCCGCCCCAACACAATTTGGTCGTCGTTGAAGTGATTGATTGGTTAATGAATGGAGTGCGAAGGTAGCACAGGCATGATGGGCCAAATGGCCTGCTTCCTTTGTCTTTTCTTATCTTGCACCGTTGATCTGCGTGCCGTACCTGCACTAATCAGGTAACAGCTCGTCGAAATGACGAACCCGGTGGGATTGGAGGTGTGAGAGGGAGGTCATCCGAGCCTGACTTGTGACGTACGTGGTGCGGTGTGACCGCAAAAACGTGTCGATCAGGAATCCGTCCGGGGATTACAGGTGTCTGATGATCGCGTGAGAAGCACTTTTTTCACTACGATCCTTCAGCGAGATGAGAACACGTGCGTGATAAGACCAGGTAGACAACAAGGAGCATTACCTGTGGCTGGTCTGGGGCTGTCCGGGCTACCTGCAGGTCTGAGGTTCCCGGGGTCGCCTCGCGGTGACTCATGTTCTCAGCACCTGATGGGGAGCCGAGGAGCGTGGTGCGGACCACCATGGAGCTAATATTTTAACCTGTCATACCTGTCACTTGTCATATCTGGGGGCCATGAGTGGGATACTCCCCTCCCTGTCCGCTTTACAATACACAGGATCAACACAGATAGAGGGAATAAGGTTGGTAGCACAGACCTTTGTTTCCTGTGGGATACTGCCATACAAAAGGTAAGTGCCCTGTGTATACCTGCACGCAGTTTCGTGTACTGGAGGTCATCCACGCCATTCGTTCGTGTGCAGCAGGTGTGGGAGGCGTTCGATGTAGGAGCGTTTCCTTTAGCAAATTACACCGTGGGATCATTTCCATCTAGCAGGAACTACCTTCACTCACCTTCACTCTTTCATTCCTCTTTTCTCCCGCCTCTGGAACAAACTCCCTCACTCCCTTCAATCCCACTCCTCCCTCCAGGTCTTTAAAACAGCTGTTCACCACCATCTCTTATCTTCCCCCATCCAAAACCTTGATCTTTTCTACCCCCGCTAATTCACCCCAGATCCACCTTGTTTGAAATTCCAACTTCTTTCCTGGAAGTCCTGGCAGTGTCCATATGTTTTATACCTCTCCCACCGCCCCCTTCCCACGCCCCCCCCCCCCCCCAAAGCCCTCGCCCTCTCTCAGATCTCTCGATGTCTCCATGTCTCTCGGTCCCTGCTCTCAAATGTTGTGTTTGTGTCCTTCCCCCTCTCTCCCCATCTTGTCTACCGCTCCCGATGTTATATGTTTTTTGTGTCGGTTTGTCTTTCTGTGTGATTAATGTTCGCTCTTTCACGAGCCTCGACCTTGTATACAAAAAAAAAAAAAAAAAAAAAAAAAAAAAAAGTTTGTCTTTTTGTGATCAATGTTAGCTCGTACACGAGCCTCGACCTTGTATACCGTTAAATGGGGGGAATAGGGACAGCAAGGTGAATAGGGACACAAACTGTAAAAAAGTTCGGAAACTTCTTTCGCTGAAAATTGATAACCATACTGATTTGTTGATTATTAGTGACTGTTAGTGACTATTAGTGACTAATACAAAAATTTGGTGAAGATCCGGATCCATTTTTAAGTGATTCTTCACCATTGAGTGATCAGCCAAAAACGTTATATAGCAGGATATCTGAAAGAGTTGTGGACGAGTAATGACAAAACGAGGTGGATGAGTTGGTTCGGCGACAAGAACAAGCCGATTCGATTTTGTTCAGGTCTGAATCCAGATCCGACCTATCAATGGGTTACAAAACATAAACTGTTCATCCTGGCCGAGGAATGCCCATATGCGCTGTACCTTGTGACGTTCTAGTTACGCACGTACCGCGGATGGTTTGGGCCTGGGAGCGGAAGAATTAAGAAATGTATTTTTGAGAAAAGAAAGAGAAGGGAGGATGATAGGAGAGATAAAGGGAGTTAGCAGAGCGTTGGGGGGAGTGGGAAGAGGAGAAATAAGTTTCGGGAGAGATAGGAGTAAGGAAAGGGAAGATGGAGCACATAGGAGATTGAGAGGTCAATTACGCCTCATATGCGTACACAGGTACACATATACACCTGAGAAATTATAGGACAGAACGAGCTGACGTGTCACGTGTGTGCGTGTTCGCTGAATCATTCACCATCATTGCTTACCCATGATTGGGCGTCGATGCTACTGAAGCAGTTTCATGGCCGTAAATTACACTGGGTGGTTTGCCATTGCTTTCCAAGCAGTGGACTTGGCAGGAATATGGGATTTGGTGAGGGTGCCGGCACATCATGAGCGACTCCTTTCGAAAGATCGAGAGAGGTCTTGGATGTCCACAACCCAAGTTCAAACTCACCGACCACAAAGCTACTCTTGTAATTTGCCATGTATAATGGCGACTGACGCATTATATTGCCAAGAATGGGTCTCTCTTTGCAAGAGGCATGGAATCAGGAAACTTTGTTCCATGTCCCTTGTTCCTCAGCAGTCACGACATCTGGACCAATCCCCAAATTGGCGGAGCCACCCCCTCTGAGCTCATCCCAAAATCTCTGAGCCAATCCCTAAATTTTTGGCTTACACCTTAAGTATCTGAACTCTTCCCAAAGTATCTGAGCTCATCCCTAAATCTGAGACCATCCTCAATATCTGAGCCCATCCCTATACCTCTGAGCCCTTCCCAAATTATCTAAACTCATACCTAAATCTCTGAACCCATCCACAAATGTCACCCCAATTCTCTGAACCCAACCTGAAGTATCTGAGTTCATCCAAAAATCTCTGAACCCACTCCGAATCTCTGAACCCACACCCAAATCTCTAAACTGACCCAGAATCTCTGAACCCACACCCAAATCTCTAAACTGACCCAGAATCTCTGAACCCATCCCCAAATAACTAAGCTCATCTCCAAAACTCTGAACCCATCCCCAAATAACTAAGCTCATCTCCAAAACTCTTAACCCATCCCCAAATATTTGACCCATCCCCAAGTAACTAAGATCATCCACTGAACTCATCCCCAAATCTCTGAACTCATCCCCAAATCTCCAAAGCTCATCCCCAAATCTCCAAAGCTCATCCCCAAATCCCTGAACCTTTCTCTAAAGATCTGAACCTTTCTCTAAATATCTGAACCTTTCTCTAAATATCTGAACCCATCTCTAAATCTCTAAAGCTCGCCCTCAAACCTCTTAACCCATCACTAAATCTCTGAACCCTTCTCTAAATATCTGAACCCATCTCTAAATCTCTAAAGCTTGCCTGCAAATCTGTTAACCCATCACCGAACCTCTTAACCCATCACCGAACCTCTTAACCCATCACCGAACCTCTTAACCCATCACCGAACCTCTTAACCCATCACCGAATCTCTTAACCCATCACCAAATCTCTGAACCCTTCACTAAAGCTCGCCCTCAAATCTCTTAACCCATCACCAAATCTCTGAACCCTTCACTAAAGCTCGCCCTCAAATCTCTTAACCCATCACTAAATCTCTGAACCCTTCTCTAAATATCTGAACCCATCTCTAAATATCTGAACCCATTTCTAAATCGCTAAAGCTCGCCCTCAAATCTCTTAACCCATCACTAAATCTCTGAACCCTTCTCTAAATATCTGAACCCATCTCTAAATATCTGAACCCATTTCTAAATCGTTAAAGCTCGCTCTCAAATCTCTTAACCCATCACTAAATCTCTGAACCCTTCTCTAAATATCTGAACCCATCTCTAAATCTCTAAAGCTCGCCCTCAAATCTCTTAACCCATCACTAAATCTCTGAACCCTTCTCGAAATATCTGAACCCATCTTTAAATCTCTAAAGCTTGCCCCCAAATCTCTTAACCCATCACCAAATCTCTTAACCCATCACTAAATCTCTGAACCCTTCTCTAAATATCTGAACCCATCTCTAAATCTCTAAAGCTCGCCCCCAAATCTCTTAACCCATCACCAAATCTCTTAACCCATCACCGAACCTCTTAACCCATCACCAAATCTCTTAACCCATCACCGAATCTCTTAACCCATCACCAAATCTCTTAACCCATCACTAAATCTCTGAACCCTTCTCTAAATATCTGAACCCATCTCTAAATCTCTAAAGCTCGCCCTCAAATCTCTTAACCCATCACTAAATCTCTGAACCCTTCTCTAAATATCTGAACCCATCTCTAAATCTCTAAAGCTCGCCCTCAAATCTCTTAACCCATCACTAAATCTCTGAACCCTTCTCGAAATATCTGAACCCATCTTTAAATCTCTAAAGCTTGCCCCCAAATCTCTTAACCCATCACCAAATCTCTTAACCCATCACTAAATCTCTGAACCCTTCTCTAAATATCTGAACCCATCTCTAAATCTCTAAAGCTCGCCCCCAAATCTCTTAACCCATCACCAAATCTCTTAACCCATCACCGAACCTCTTAACCCATCACCAAATCTCTTAACCCATCACCGAATCTCTTAACCCATCACTAAATCTCTGAACCCTTCTCTAAATATCTGAACCCATCTCTAAATCTCTAAAGCTCGCCCTCAAATCTCTTAACCCATCACTAAATCTCTGAACCCTTCTCTAAATATCTGAACCCATCTTTAAATCTCTAAAGCTTGCCCCCAAATCTCTTAACCCATCACCAAATCTCTTAACCCATCACTAAATCTCTGAACCCTTCTCTAAATATCTGAACCCATCTCTAAATCTCTAAAGCTCGCCCTCAAATCTCTTAACCCATCACTAAATCTCTTAACCCATCACTAAATCTCTGAACCCTTCTCTAAATACCTTTACCCATCTCTAAATATCTGAATTCATACCCAAATTTCTGGATCCATCCTCAAATCTCGAAAGCTCACCCCAAATCGCTGAACTCATCCCCAAATCTCTGAGCCCATCCCCAAGTAACTAAGCTCATGCCCAAATCTCTGAACCCATCTCCAAATCTCGAAAGCGAGCCCCAAATCGCTGAACTCATCCCCAAATCTCTGAACCCATCCCCAAATCTGAACCCATCCCAAATTTTCTAAGCTCATCCCCAAATCTCTGAACCCATCCCAAATTATGTAAGCTCATCTCCAAAACTCTGAACCCATCCCCCAATCTCTAAAGCTCACACCAAATCGCTGAACCCATCCCCAAATCTGAACCCATCCCCAAATCTGAACCCATCCCCAAATCTGAACCCATCCCAAATTATCTAAACTCATCCCCAAATCTCTGAACCCATCCCAAATTATGTAAGCTCATCTCCAAATCTCTGAACCCATCCTCCAATCTCTAAAGCTCACACCAAATCGCTGAACCCATCCCCAAATCTGAACCCATCCCAAATTATCTAAACTCATCCCCAAATCTCTGAACCCATCCCCAAATCTGAACCCATCCCAAATTATCTAAGCTCATCCCCAAATCTCTGAACTCATCCCCAAATCTCTAAAGCTCACCCCAAATCTGAACCCATCCCAAATTATCTAAGCTCATCCCCAAATCTCTGAACTCATCCCCAAATCTCTAAAGCTCACCCCAAATCTGAACCCATCCCAAATTATCTAAGCTCATCCCCAAATCTCTGAACTCATCCCCAAATCTCTAAAGCTCACCCCAAATCTGAACCCATCCCAAATTATCTAAAGTCATCCCCAAATCTCTGAACCCATCCCCAAATCTTTAAAGCTCACCCCAAATCGCTGAACCCATCCCCAAAACTCTAAAGCTCACCCCAAATCGCTGAATCCATCCCCAAATCTGAACCCATCCCCAAATCTGAACCCATCCCCAAATCTTTAAAGCTCACCCCAAATCGCTGAACCCATCCCCAAAACTCTAAAGCTCACCCCAAATCGCTGAATCCATCCCCAAATCTGAATCCATCCCCAAATCTGAACCCATCCCCAAATCCCTGAACCCATCCCCAAATCTCTAAAGCTCACCACAAATCTCTGAACCCATCCCAAACTCTGAACCCATCCCAAATTATCTAAGCTCATCCCCAAATCTCTGAACCAATTCCTAAATCTCTGAGCTCATCCCCAAATCGCTGAACCAATTCCTAAATCTCTGAGCTCATCCCCAAATCGCTGAATCCATCCCCAAATCTGAACCCATCCCAAATTATCTAAGCTCATCCCCAAATCTCTGAACCAATCCCTAAATCTCTGAGCCCATCCCCAAGTAACTAAGCTCACCCCCAAATCGCTGAACCCATCATCAAGTATCAGAGCCCATCCCCAAAAGCAGACCTCGCATTATAAGTTGCCGAACTCCCTTGGTCGTTTTGGGATCTCTTGGCCAAACTCCGGAGGAGGCGGTGCTCGCGCCCTTTGGCAAATGGACTTTTTCCTGGTCCCCCTAACTTACTACATCAGTGGCTTCAAAAGGAAACTTCTCTGGGTCGTGCTGACCCGTGGAGTGTGCACTGCCGATTGAGCCAGGCCGTGCATTCCTGTGTACGGAATGATGCGTACATGCAAAACGACGCTCACAAACACAAAGCTCTTCCTCGCACCTAAACTACCTTGTCTGGCCTGGATAATTCATCAGCGATCGTTTCCACCTTCGTTTATTTAGGTTCCTTAAAACATATTTATTTATTTATTTATTTCACTTTGTTACCTTTCAGATGGAGGAGCAAGTAAAAAGTTTCCCTTCTCTCTGCCGCCTCCACCTGACAAAGATGCCTTCAATCTCTCATTTTCAGGAGGGCAGAACCTCAGGTGACCATTTGTCTTTGAAGTTACGAAACTTGAGAGTAAACCTTCACCGTGTATCGAGTGATAATACTGTATGGTTATTCATTTGAAACAAGGTGTGGAAACGTTTTTACCAATGTGTGTGAAAGGCAAACTTCAGTAGCTTTTATAAGTCTCCCCCCCCCCCCCCCCCACCCTCCTTCCCATGCCCCCACCCCCAAGCCCTCTCCCTCCCACAGATCTCCCGATGTCCCTGCTCTCAAATGTTGTACTGGAGTGCTTCCCTCTCTCTTCCCATCTTGTTTCCCGCTCCCTTTATCTTATGTTTTATGTCAGTTTGTCATTTTGTGATTAATGTTAGCTCTTACATGAGCCTCGATGTTGTATACAAAAAAAAATGGATTTAAGATGGGACAAGATGTCCTCCAACCCCGAGTATAACCTCCTCGGTCCGGGTTACATGATCACTGTTCTGTAACGTCTGCGTAACAGGGTCTCCCCAAGAGGGTCCAGTGGGCAATTTGAAATGAATCTTTAAAAAAGGGGAAATTTCTGTAAACAGTATTTAACAAAATGCATTTACACGAGGGAGGAGCACGTCTTTCTCCACCTTTCGCCACCGAAGGAGGACAGAGGTTGTCACCTCTCTTTGTCTGTCTGTCCGTGTCTGTGAGCAGGATATCTCAAAAGGTCATAGACGGATTCTGACGAAACTTGGTGGACAGGTTGGTTGTTTGACAAGGAGGAATCGATTCGATTTTGGAGAAGGAATTCTCTTGGCAAGGGTTGCGCTGAGTGGTTTGCCGTTGCCTTTGCAGCAGTCGGGGCAGCAATATTGATCATTCGTTTGGGGTGCTGACGATAACTCGCCAACGCCATGATGAGGACACCGTGGGATCTTTATGGCACACCATTGACCGATGCCAGAAGACGGATCGTCCGCATCATGTGGAAATGTGGAAAGGAGCGGGATTGAAGGTGTGGAGATGTGGAAAGGAGTGGGATTGAAGGTGTGGAGATGTGGGAAAGAGCGGGATTGAAGGTGTGGAGATGTGGGAAGGAGCGGGTTTGAAGGTGTGGAGATGTGGGAAGGAATGGGATTGAAGGTGTGGAGATGTGGGAAGGAGCGAGTTTGAAGGTGTGGAGATGTGGGAAGGAATGGGATTGAAGGTGTGGAGATGTGGGAAGGAGCGGATTTGAAGGTGTGGAGATGTGGGAAGGAGCTAGTTTGAAGGTGTGGAGATGTGGGAAGGAATGGGATTGAAGGTGTGGAGATGTGGGAAGGAGCGAGTTTGAAGGTGTGGAGATGTGGGAAGGAGCGGGATTGAAGGTGTGGAGATGTGGGAAGGAGCGAGTTTGAAGGTGTGGAGATGTGGGAAGGAATGGGATTGAAGGTGTGGAGATGTGGGAAGGAATGGGATTGAAGGTGTGGAGATGTGGGAAGGAGCGAGTTTGAAGGTGTGGAGATGTGGGAAGGAGCGGGATTGAAGGTGTGGAGATGTGGGAAGGAGCGAGTTTGAAGGTGTGGAGATGTGGGAAGGAATGGGATTGAAGGTGTGGAGATGTGGGAAGGAGCGGGTTTGAAGGTGTGGAGATGTGGGAAGGAGCGGGACTGAAGGTGTGGAGATGTGGAAAGGAATGGTATTGAAGGTGTGGAGATGTGGGAAGGAGCGGGTTTGAAGGTGTGGAGATGTGGGAAGGAGCGAGTTTGAAGGTGTGGAGATGTGGGAAGGAATGGGATTGAAGGTGTGGTGGATGACACCCATCCCCAAATCTGAACCCATCCCAAATTATCTAAGCCCATCCCCAAGTTCCAAGAACACCTTGCCCACAGCAGGGTTAGGCATCTCTGATGGACGGCGCACACTTTGTTGCCCTGCATATGAAACAACAGGCTGACAGTTTACAGCTGGGTCGACATTCAAACACAAGCAAGACACCTTTATAACCATCCCAGCAGCTTCGCCACCAAAATATAATTTGTAAATGCAATGGAGATTGAACCAAATATTAATAATAAAAACATTAAAGCCTTCATGAATTAGGTCCAAACAAACAGACATCCTACCTCGATAACTGTCTGACCATAAACACAGAACTGGTAACAAGAATATGGCAAATACCTCTGCCAGGCTGAACAGGTTACGTTTTGTATCCTAAAGGATAGGCTGGATCTGTATCCGTACCTTAACCAAATTCGAATCGGCTTGTTGTCACCTAACTAACTCACCCACCTAGTTTTATTTGAATCTGTCCACAACTTTTTGGGATATCAAGCTATGTATCGTTTTTAGCCCCATCTTTCAATGGTGAAGAGTTAAACCACCGTTTAGAGGCCATTTTTTCCCCGCAAACCGGGGGTTGGCCTTTTCGGGGACCGTGGTTGTTGTTGTTTTTCGATCCCCTATTTGAAGCAATGTTTTACGGCCGGATGCCCTTCCTGACGCCAACCCTTTTTGCCGCCTTCAACGACAAACAGGGAATTACCAGTGAACTGGTACTCAATTAGCCGACCTTGGAAGGTATGACAGGCTGAGTTAACCCCCCTGGCATTAATTCGGCGATCGACCGAGATTCGAACCCAGGATCCTAGGATCCTAAGCTGGCACCCTAGCCGCTAGCCCAACACCAGGGATTCAATGGTGAAGAATCACTTAACAAAATTCACAATCCTCGGATCCCGATCCAGAACTTCACCAAAATCAAAGCAATTCATACTTGTCACAAACCCAAACTGTCCTCCAAAGTTTGTCCGAATCCTTCCATAACTTTTTGAGATATCCTGCTCACAGACAGACAGACAAACAAACGGGTGAAACATAACCTCCATCCACCTTTGGTGGTGGAGGTAATGGCGGGCAGCACATTAAAAAGATTGTGGTGAGGACGGCGAGACAACACACAGGGAGACAAATCTACATTTGGGACAACAAGGGAATGAAAGAATGCAGGTGGGCAACCAGCCTCAACTTGGGGATGGTGAGAGGTTAGGGGTTCTTGAGGAGCACCGTGACGTGGGTGGCTCGGAGAGGGCAGAGGTAACAGGAGAAGCAAAAAAGCCAAATGTAATCTTACGCAAAATAGAGAGAGTGACGGTCCTTGGGAGTCTGCCTCCTGTCTTGAGTTTCCGATGATGGGGAAGGCCTTGTTTTCGACCGTCTGAAGAGCAAAGATGGAAGCAGGAGCACCAGTCCACAGTAGGGAGCCATACTCCATGGAGCTTTGTATCAAAGCCTTGTGCACCGTGGCATCGTTGATGAGCTTGGTACAGCTCAGGAATGCTCTAGCTCAACGGAAAATACACAGACGGTGACTAGACCTTGATGCTAACTGGGTGATAAGATCCTAAAATGAAAGGTTATGACAGATTAATGAGGCCAAGAATTTCCAGGGGCTGTTGGGAGAAGTGGATTATATCGTTTTATTGCCTATGCTTGTGGATAATGTAAGAGCACATCATGTCCCAAGTAGCTGACCAGCAGTTTGTCTTGTCCGACAAAAAGGATTCAGCAGCAGCCGGTCTTTCACAAGAGTGACGCATTCCACTTAGGGTGGAGTCCTCACCAAAATGGTAAAGTTGGATTTCAAGATAATCAAACAGATCATTGATATAGAACAGATAAAGAGTAATGTACAGTGACGTGAAAAAGTAATACACCCCATGTAAAGTTTTGACTTTTTCAACATATTTCAACATACAGCTATTTGATCTTCATTTCAACAATATTGATAGATAAAGGTGATATAATATAACAAATATCATGAAACATTTACATTTTGTAGTCCATTGTATAATTTAAATAAACATAAATGCAAATTTCGCATGTGGAAAAAGTAAGTACACCCCTACATTTATCACGACTTCAAATACCTAAAATTAGAATCAGGTGCACCAGCTCAGGTGCAAATGATGAGAACATTGTTAGAGAGGATCTTGGAGGAACCTGCCTTATTTAAACCTCAGACATGTAGTTTGGTTTGCTCTTTGTTGTTGAAGTGTGCGGCGTCACCATGCCTAGATCAAAAGAGCTCTCTGATGCCTTCAGAAAGAAGGTTATAGATGCCTACGAGTGTGGGAGGGATTTAAAAAGATCTCCAAACAATTTGAAATCAATCATTCGACTGTCCGGAAGATCATCTACAAGTGGAGAAGATTCCAAACAACTGCCAACTTATTCAGGCCAGGCCGCCCCAGCAAGTTCAGCCCGAGAGCAGACCGCAAGATGCTGAAAGAAGTCTCCAAGAACCCCAGAATGTCATCATGGGACCTACAGGTAGCTCTTGCCGCTGTTGATGTCAAAGTGCACGAGTCTACCATTAGAAAGAGGCTGCACAAATTTGATCTACATGGGAGGTGTGCCAGGAGGAAACCTTTGCTGTCCAGAAAGAACATCAGGGCAAGACTAATGTTTGCCAATGAACACCTTGGCAAAGACCAGCACTTCTGGAACAATGTGCTCTGGACAGATGAGTCAAAGGTAGAGCTATTTGGCCACAGTACCAGAAGACATGTTTGGCGAAAACCAAAGACAGCATTTGACCACAAGAACCTGATACCAACTGTAAAGCATGGTGGTGGAAATATTATGGTTTGGGGCAGCTTTGCTGCATCAGGGCCTGGGCAGCTCACTATCATAGAATCCACTATGAATTCTTCATTGTACCAGAGGGTGCTTGAGGATAATGTGAGGGCATCTGTCGGAAGGTTGAAGCTCAACCGAAGGTGGACCTTGCAACATGACAATGACCCTAAACATACCAGTAAATCCACCAAGGAATGGCTGAAAAGAAAGAAATGGAGGGTTCTGGAATGGCCAAGTCAAAGCCCGGATCTAAATCCCATCGAGATGTTGTGGGGGGATTTGAAACGAGCTGTGCATGCAAGAAACCCCTCAAACATCGCACAGCTGGAAGAATTCTGCATGGAGGAGTGGGAAAAATTTCTCCCAGTCGATGTCAGAGACTGGTAGACAGTTATAAGAAACGCCTACTTGAGGTTGTTTCTGCCAAAGGGGGCAATACCACCTATTAGAGCCAAGGGTGTACTTACTTTTTCCACATGCGAAATTTGCATTTATGTTTATTTTAATTACACAATGGACTACAAAATGTAAATGTTTCATGATATTTGTTATATTATATCACCTTTATCTATCAATATTGTGGAAATGAAGATCAAATAGCTGTATGTTGAAATATGTTGAAAAAGTCAAAACTTTACATGGGGTGTACTTACTTTTTCATGTGACTGTAGGTCCTGAGACGCTGTCTCCTGTGGCACCTCAACCTGTAGGGGAAGATCAGAGGAAAGGACACCATCAAGGTCCACGAGGTATTTCCGTCCAAAGAGGAAATCAGACAGCCACTTGAGTATGAGGCCCTGGATAACAAAGAAGACAACATAAATCAAGGCTGGATGCCAGGCCCTGGGAGGTCACCCACCCTTAAAGAATCAAAAGATATCCAGAGAGATGCCTCAAAGAATGTTAAGAGGCTGGGGAATCTGCATCGCAGGTGAGTGTGATATTGAGGCCTGGCTCTTCATAGGAAAGAATCATCGGCGTAGTTTGACTTCTCTATTTGGGGGGGGAAAGGGCTTGATATTAATAAAGGGTACCTCAGTCTGACTTCAAAATTACCATTTGTTCGTGTGGTTACAGTGTACGTCACATCACAAATACAGTTTACGTTCATTATTGTTGCTCACGTTTAAATACGGGATGCTTTATCTTAATTGTAAACTATTTCCCCCACCCCCCCCCCCCTCTGCCCCCCAAACTCCACCGGTGGGAATGATATACAATAGTCCCGAGATATGCGAAGAGGCCTTGTGCTTCGGCTTCTTTGTGGGAGATGCCAATGATGTTGAGAGCTTTGGGTTCCACAGCATCCAGGAAAGAGAGGATAGGAGTGGAGTCACCCTCCCTTAGCAAAGAGCAGTATTACATTAAGAAATGCGGGAAAAGGTCTTGTAGATCTTAAGAAGTTTAGATTGAAGAATGGTCCCTCTGTGCAAGAGGATGTCAAAAAACGGGGACTTAAGCAATTCACTATTACAGGTTCTAGGTCATTTACATCATGTCAATGAGGGATTGTGGGCAAGGTCACCTGTGGCCAGGTCACCTGTGGGAAGGTGTAGTACCTGTCAGCCCCCCTTACCAGGGTATTGGTCCGCAGCCATGCGGTTTTAATGGCAGATGGCTCTGCACATCCGGTGGATGAGGGTCCAGTCGAGTCCAACAGCATGGGCGGAAGAGGGTGAATTCCCCAATGGCCATCAGAGGGACGGAGAGGAGTGGCGAGCCCCCGTCTATACCACACACTTACCTGTGTGTACCAGCCATAGAAAGGCTAAGGGAACGTCAGGTAAACGAGAAGTAGTCGTACACGCGTAATACCTCCTGGTTATGCAGTACGTGTTCATGGTAGAGGAGCAAGCAGAGCAGTTGTCACCTCTTCTTTTTTGGCAAAATTGAGTTGCTTAGTTTTATTCACAAGTCACCAAGAGCATGTCAATATTCATGACATCAGTATATAACATGCACGTTATCTGTCTGTCTGTCTGTGAGCAAGATATCTCAAAAAGTTATAGACTGATTCGGATGAAACTTGGTGGACAGGTTGGGTAGGTGACAGGAACAAGCTGATTAGATTTTGATGAAGATCCGGATCCGGATCTGGTCTATCAGTGGGATACAAAAGGTAAACTGTTCATCCGGGCGGAGATATGCGCACTACCAAATTCTGTTCTGTTTTAAGTATGCTTCCACTAGGCTTTCTTCGTTATTGTAAAATTAAATAAATAAATATATATTGCGGCCTTTGAATGATATTTTGAACCACGCAGTTGTTTGTTGGCCTGGAATGATCAAGAGATTCAATGAAACAATACGGTCCCACACTTGATGGCCATCGCTAATTATAATCAAAACACTCACCTGCATTTCTTAATGCCTCCATTCTCTCCTCTGTGGAATATCCTCCATATACCTGTTTCCCCATGCCACTCCTTCCAGTCCTTCCAGTCCTTCAAGAGTGCTGCCCATCATCACCTCCTCGTTTCTCCCATTCCCACCCCTCTTGTTGACCCCCTCACCTTTCTCCCACCCATGCACTAATGTGCGATGTCTTTACCTTCCTGTTCTCATTTGATCCCCGATCAGTCTGTGAACCTCATCCTACCCTCTGTCATTCAACGCCTCCATAATCTTTTTACAATGAGGTCCTCCAGATGAAGGAATTCAATCAGCTGTGCTTTTGGTCAAATTGCACTATTCATTCTGTCAATGAACTCGGTGCTCACGATTTTGTGAGAAAATTACGTGTGAGTTAAACACAAACCAATAAAATGCTTCAAACACAATCAATTCAATGATATCACCACCATTATGAGAGCACAAGATTTGACATATATACAAATATATATATATATATAATTATATATATATATATATATATATATATATATATATATATATACACGTACATATATGCTATATATGCTATATACATATATGCTATATACATATATGCTAGTAAAAAAGTCCATCAAATATGATGGGTTGGAACAGTTTCTTTGATGGTGCAGCCTCATGGGCATGCCAATGAAGCCTCGGCCTAGTGTTAGGTGTGCATATATCTTCTTTGTTTATAAGACACCCTACAGACGTAAATGAACACTCGTTTTACTCTGCACGTGTTGCGTATCACATGCAGCGAATCTCACCTCCCTGCGCCTTGTATATATTTACATTTTAAAAAACGCTTCTGTACACCGCCCTTGAGGCTTTCTTCGCAAGCCACCATCTACAATTCCAATAGAAGAGGCACAATTACTCTTTTAGAGAAAATGTTTTTCGAGTTTGTTTTATCCTCAAAAAAATAGACCGTAGTGAACACATGTTCGTATTAAAAGATTGGCCTTTAAAACTGAACCTTAAACCTTAAACCTGAAACCGTAAACCTTAAAAGGGGGACAGACATCTGTACAAACAACACAAACACAAAAATTGACTGTGTTATACAGTGCATTCAGAAAGTATTCAGACCCCTTCACTTTTTCACATTTTGTTATGTTGCAGCCTTATGCTGAAATCGTTTAAATTCATTTTTTCCCTCATCAATCTACACTCAATACCCCATAATGACAAAGAGAAAACAGGATTTTAGATAGCTTTGCAAATTTATTAAAAAGAAAAAAAAACGGAAATATCACATTGACATAAGTATTCATACCCTTTGCTATGACACTTGAAATTTAGCGCAGGTGTCTCCCATTTCTCTTGATCATCTTTGAGATGTTTCTACACCTTGATTGGAGTCCACCTGTGGTAAATTCAATTGATTGGGCATGATTTGGAAAGGCACACACCTGTCTATATAATGTCTCACAGCTGACAATGCATATCAGAGCAAAAACCAAGCCATGAGGTCGAAGGAACTGCCTGCAGAGCTCAGAGACTGGATTGTGTCGAGGCACAGATCTGGGGAAGCCCACAAAAAAAATCTCTGCTGCAATGAAGGTTCCCAAGAGCACAGTGGCCTCCATAATTCCTAAATGGAAGAAGTTTGAAACAACCAGGACTCTTCCTCGAGCTGGCCACCCGGCCAAACTGAGCAATCGGGGGAGAAGGGCCTTGGTAAGAGAGGTGACCAAGAACCCGATGGTCACTCTGGCTGAGCTCCAGATATCCTGTATGGAGATGGGAGAAACTTCCAGAAGGACAACCATCACTGCAACACTCCACCGATCTGGGCTTTATTGCAGAGTGGCCAGACGGAAGCCTCTCCTCAGTGAAAGACACATGAAAGCCCACTTGGAGTTTGCAAAAAAGCACCTAAACGACTCTCAGACTGTGAGAAACAAGATTCTGTGGGCTTTCATGTTTGTGGGCTTTTTAATAAATTTGCAAAACTTTCTAAAATCCTGTTTTCTCTTTGTCATTATGGGGTATTGAGTGTAGATTGAGGAGGGAAAAAATGAATTTAAACGATTTCAGCATAAGGCTGCAACATAACAAAATGTGAAAAAAGTGAAGGGGTCTGAATACTTTCTGAATGCACTGTATATATATATATATATATATATACACTGTAACCAGAGAGGCCACAGAGTCCCTATGCTCACCTGCATTCCTTAATATATTAATTCCAGTTAAAATATGGCCCTATCAAGTGATCTTCTGAAATTGCTGCCCACATCATGACATGAGGAGGATGTTGTTCAACTTCCTCAAAAAAAGGATTTTCTTTGCACCAGAAATAAACAATCCTGTATCGATTGCTGCAGTAAATAGCACACTCATCTCAAAAAAATACGCTTCGTCTTGATTGAATTGTGGGAAATCGCTGCAGAAGAGCTTTTGCAAGTGACCTCACGAGTGGCCAAGTCTCTATCGGGATGCTCATTAACACATCCTGGAAAACGTACCTGGAAAACACATAAAACAAAGTAACAGAGGACACACTATTATACGTAGGGACTTTGTGGCCACTCTGTGCATATACAGGTGTTTCAAAAGTAACATTGCACTGACCAAAACACTAATGTTTCATGTGTTCAAATACTTGTGATTGTGATGATGATGACCACTCCTTTTTGTGATGATGATTACCACTCCTTTTTGTGATGATGATGACCACTCCTTTTTGTGATGATGATGATGACCACTCCTTTTAGTGATGATGATGATGACTGTAGTGAAATTATACCAAGGTGAACACAGGGTGTGCTCGCTTCAAAAGGGGCGTCTATAAGACCCGGGACAACCGGGGTGCACGGACACTCCAGCGGAACTCACTGTGACATAGTCCTGTAGTTTGAATGGTATGTACGCCCCTAAATGCTGCGCTGACTGTCCTCTCTATTGGACCATTGCCATATTGAATCGACCATTGCTCATGAAATACTCTGATTTTAATGCCTGTTGCATGAATGTATTTTTACAGGATGTACTTCAGATCTAAATGATATTAAACCTACCCAGAGGTCAAGTCATGTCTGAGCTTGATTTTCACGACATTTAATATCATTTAGATCGCCGGAATGGCTGACCACAAGATGATCGTGGTACCAATTCTCGGAGCCGACTCTCAGGCTGAGGGATCAGCATCGGAATTCACTCACTGGCTCAAAACGCTGGAGAATTATTTTGCTGCTCACGAAACAGAGCCCACCGCTGCGATGAAGCTGTCCGTGTTACAGTCGAAGGTCTATCACACCGTGTTCCGGAAACATAGCTCGATTTGAGACGTACGCTACGGCACTAGCCGAGCTGAAGCGCTTATACGTAAAAACACGGAGCGCTGTGCACGGCCGGCATCAACTCTCCCAGCGGTGACAACAACCATCTGAATCGATCGATCGCTACGCGCAGGAGTTGCGCTACCTGTTGGCGGACTGCGTGCAGGACGTACGGACTCACGAGCAAGTGCAGGACGACTTGCTCCGAGATTCATTCATCTCCGGAATTAGTTCTGGGGTCTTGCGGCTCCGACTCCTGGAGGTCGCGGATCTGACATTTACGGAAGCACTACGGCTGGCACGCGTATATACAGATGCCCGAGAACAATCCACCACATATGATCACCCACGAGTCGTGGCGGGGGCCTCTCAACTCGCGCGACCGGAGAGGGCTACCGCCGAGGATACGGAGGAGGACCCGACCACCACGGCCGAGACTCCGGGTGCTCCTGAAGCAAACTCCGCTTCCGGCCTCACTGCTGCCGCCGCTACCCGGCCACGGCCTGACCGGTATGCAAAATGTTATTTTTGCGGGAATCGGCAGCACCCTCGCTCTGAATGCCCGGCTCGGGAGGCTACATGCCACCTGTGCTCCACCAAGGGCCATTTTGCAAAGGTCTGCAGGAAGGCCGCTCGGGGCACGCGTACCCGCGCGACCTTGAATGGGCTCATCGCGGAGCCAACGGATCGAGCGCCGGACGGGGCGCCTCACTCGGCTTTGATGAGCCGCTCTCCTTCTCGCGGGCCTCTGGCTGCACGCCCGACCTTGGTGAGATACACCGGGCCGCCAAAACAAATGGCGCGAACGCGACCGGCCGCAGCGCGACCGACCTTGACTGGCGTTCGAACGCCTACTTCAAACAAGCGACATGCTCCTGCTTTGGAAACTCCTCTCGATGTGCGGCAAATGCAGCACATGACTCGAGCCCCATCTGACGGCGGCTCTTACGAATTACATGCACCCACTTTGGCATATGAATCTGCAGACGGCAGAGATCCATCTCACGTGACTCGAGCGCCATCTGACGGCGGCTCTTACGAATTACATGCACTCACTTTGGCATATGAATCTGCAGACGGCAGAGATCTTTCTCACGTGACTCGAGCGCCATCTGGCGGCGGCTCTTACGACCTACACACACCCACTCTAGCAAATGAATCTGCTGATGAGCCAACTGACTTCAATGCTCCTGCTGAGGCCCAACCTGCCGACGCTGCCCGAAGGATTGCAGCCGGCGTGGGATCCACCCGCGAGGCGCGATCTTCTCGCCCGGCCGGTACAATACCTGCCGGGTCTGCCGGCCTTGCGCAGGCCATCATTCCGCTCATGGTCGCGGGCGTTTTTGCGCAAGCTTTGATTGACACGGGGTCCACGGATAGTTTTATCAATCAGCGACTCGTGCATCAACATGGGTGGCCGGTTCTCGGGACAACCCGCCGGATCTTCATGGCCTCTCAGGGACTTCGGTTGAGCACAAAAGGGGCGTGTCGATTGAAACTTGTGATAAAGGGACGCACGTTCCCGGACGTGTATCTCATGGTATTACCTGCTTTATGCGCTGACGTTCTGTTAGGACTTGATTTCCTTAAGCGGCATGGACGTTTGGAAATAGACTTCGGTGGGCCGGACACGCTCGCTGTGTGCGCCCTCGCTCAAATGGACATGGAGCCTCTCTCACTGTTCCCCAACCTGACCACTGATTGTACCCCTGTAGCCGTCAAATCGCGGCGCTACTCTCGCGCGGACGCGCAATTCATTGCGGAAGAAACGGCCCTGCTCTTAAAGGACGGTATTATAGAACACAGTCGGTCACCGTGGCGGGCCCAAGTCTTAGTGGTGCGGAGTGAGGCCCACCGCCGGCGCATGGTAATCGACTATTCGCAGACGATTAATCGTTTTACACAGCTGGATGCCTACCCCTTACCGGGGATGGACGCCCTGGTACGCCAGGTGGCCCTGTATTCCGTTTATAGCACTCTCGATCTGCGTAGTGCGTATCATCAAGTCCCCATCTCTAGGGCTGATCGCGTCTTTACAGCCTTTGAATCAGGTCAGCGGTTGTACCAGTTCACGCGACTCCCTTTTGGGGTAACTAACGGAGTCGCTTGTTTTCAGAGGGCTATGGATGACCTCGTTGCGAAGGAGAATTTGACTGATGTCTTTGTCTATCTGGACAATCTTACGGTTTGTGGGTATGACCAGGAGCATCACGACGCTAATCTGAAATGCTTCCTCGAGGTCGCACGGAAATATCGCCTAACCATGAATGCGGCTAAGTGTCGATACTCTCTACGCACGGTAGACCTTTTGGGGTACACCGTGACCCATGGCTCCGTCTCTCCGGATAAGGAGCGTCTGTGCCCTTTGCTCGATATGGCTCCGCCTAGCGATCGGGCTTCGCTGAAACGCGTTCTAGGGCTGTTCGCCCACTATTCAAAGTGGGTGCAAAATTTCTCCGTGAAGCTCCGCCCCCTCGTGGCCTGCGACACTTTCCCCATGGGCCCGGCCGCCCTGGCGGCCTTCGAGGGCCTTAAAGTTGACATCGCTGGCGCCGCTGTCGCGACGATTGACGAGAGTGCCTCTTTCGTTTTGGAGAGTGATGCCTCAGATCATGCGATAGCGGCGACTCTCTCCCAAGGGGGCCGCCCTCTGGCTTTCTTCTCGCGGACTCTCACCTCCGCCGAGCGGAGGCATTCGTCTGTCGAAAAGGAAGCGTACGCGATCGTCGAATCAATTCGGCGATGGCGGCCGTATCTGCTTGGGCGGTGTTTCCAAATCGTCACGGACCAACAGAGCGTTGCGTTTATGTACGACACCTTACATGCTCAGCGCATTAAGAATGAGAAAATCACCCGTTGGCGTATCGAACTCGCCGACTTCTGCTACACCATCAAATACCGCCCGGGGAAGGATAACCTGGTCGCTGACGCCTTATTGAGGCCAGCCACTTGCGCGGGGGTTGTAACTTTGGAGGGGCTGCGCACTTTGCACGGCACTATGTGTCATCCCGGGGTAACGCGCTTCGCGCATTTTGTGCGCAAGGGCAATCTGCCGTACTCGATTGAGGACATCCGCCGCATCTGCCGTGATTGCGCGATCTGTGCGGAACTCAAACCGCGTTTTTATAACCCTCCTATGGGGACACTCGTTAGGGCTACTAGACCGTGGGAGCGCTTGGCGATGGACTTCAAAGGGCCGCTGCCAATGTCGAGCAACTCTCGCTATCTGCTCACTATCGTCGATGAGTATTCACGATTCCCCTTTGCTTACACGTGCGGGGATATGTCGGCTGCCACGGTTATTCGGTGCCTGCAGAATTTGTTTTCTATGTTAGGGTATCCGGCCTACGTGCATACCGATCGGGGTGCGGTGTTCCTGTCCCAGGAGGTGAGGGGCTACTTGCTCCAGCATAATGTCGCTTCGAGCTACACCACCCCGTACCGGCCCCAAGCGAATGGGCAGATCGAACGCTTTAATGGGATTATATGGAGGGCCGTCATGCTAAGCCTCCGGACCCTCGGCCGAGGCCTCGATAAATGGGCGTGGTCGCTACCTGCCGCTCTAAACTCGATCCGGGCTCTCCTATGTACCGCCACCAACCAGACTCCTCACGAACGACTGTTCCACCACCCTAGAAGCTACGGCAGTATCCAATCTTTACCCAGCTGGCTCGCTGAACCGGGGCCTGCCTATCTCAAACGAGCGGTTCGCGCTAGCAAGTACGACCCCCTTGTTGACAAGGTGCAGGTCCTCCAGGCTAATCCCGAGCATGCTCGCGTGTTAACGGCGGATGGCCGCGAGTCTACTGTCTCTGTACGCCATCTCGCCCCATGTGGGGACGACGACAGGGATATCGACGAACCCGTCTACGAGTCTATGGACTCTACCGAAGCTTCCCCTATGGAACTACCACCGTTACTTCCGTCGTTCCCCACTCCCGTGCCCGAAGGCGCTGGGGCGCCCCCTCCGACTCCCACCTCCGGCGGCTATTCCGACGCGGGGGACTCCGGGCTTGGGGACGCCGTGCCCGGTAGATTCCGAACACGAACTGGCAGGGAAGTTCGCCGCCCCGACCGCTACGGGTGGACCGACTGATGTGGATTGACGTGACCCATTCGATTATTGCTGATGCTTGCTTGCAACCTGCCGAGCGGCAGTATAGTTCTAACGGCGGGGAGAATGTAGTGAAATTATACCAAGGTGAACCCAGGGTGTGCTCGCTTCAAAAGGGGCGTCTATAAGACCCGGGACAACCGGGGTGCACGGACACTCCAGCGGAACTCACTGTGACATAGTCCTGTAGTTTGAATGGTATGTACGCCCCTAAATGCTGCGCTGACTGTCCTCTCTATTGGACCATTGCCATATTGAATCGACCATTGCTCATGAAATACTCTGATTTTAATGCCTGTTGCATGAATGTATTTTTACAGGATGTACTTCAGACCTAAATGATATTAAACCTACCCAGAGGTCAAGTCGTGTCTGAGCTTGATTTTCACGACAATGACCACTCCATGTGATGATGATGACCACTCCTTTTTGTGATGATGATGACCACTCCTTTTCGTGATGATGATGACCACTCCTTTTTGTGATGATGATGACCACTCCTTTTTGTGATGATAATGATGACCACTCCGTGTGATGATGATGACCACTCCTTTCTGTGATGATGATGACCACTAATTTTTGAATCTGCTAAAGCAGTTTATAAGATATTGGGCGCAATCCTGGACGTGTTGCCACTCAGACATCGGATACTTGAATAGCTCATTCATCCCAGTAAGCTGGTACTCATTTGACCTCAGAAGGATGACAGGCTGAGTCAACCCACCTGGTGTTAATTCAACGGCATAAGGAAGGGGGGCTTGATTTCAAGACCTTGCTATCTTACACCACCCAACTTAACCATTAAGTTAAGCCAACACCAGGCTCTTGTAATTACCCTGCACTCGTGAAGCGAAAAGCAGGGTTAGGCATTTGTTTGCAAACGTGTGGCGTACATGTGGCATGTCTGCACTTTAAAAATTCATTTTCTCGGCAACCGTTGGTCTGATTGACATGAAATTTCACCATAGGAGCGCCTCCACCTGCAGAATATTTATTCATAATTATGACGTCAAATCACGTGGTACAGGCGCCATCTTGAAAAAACTTTACACCTCTATATCTCTGAAACCGCTAAATGGAAAAAAAATTTAACAAGGCTAATTGACAAGTACTCCCCATGGGGAATAAGATATGGTAATGATGATGTCATCAGAGCCTTCATTATGATGTCATATTTCGACAAGTACAATGCTTGATCAGTATGAAAAAAAAATTCTCTGCAATTGTTAGTCCGATGGACACAAACGTTGACCATATGAGCGCCTCCTCCGGTACAATTTTTAATGATAATTATGACGACATAGGTCACGTGGTACAGGCGCCATCTTGGAAAAATCGAAAAACTTTGCACCTCTATATCTCCCAAACCACTCAATGGAAAAAATTGAAACGTGGCTCTGTAATTGTAAAGACCTCCGCATGGGAAATAAAAGTTGTTAACGATGACGTCGAATGTCCGATCGAGATCGAGCCAATGATGAACGATGAGATCATTGATACCTTAATTATGACATCATAATTTGACAGGGACAATGGTTTGTCTGATCAGTTTTAAATTTGTTGAGCATGATCTACACAGCAATTATATGAGAGAATATAAATTTATGATGTCATCGCTCATGTGGTCTGGCAGTCATGTTGAATGAAAAAAAAAATCCCTTCAAAAACAGAAGAGTTGGCTCGCACCAAGTTTACTGGGCAGGCAAAGTATTGTATAAATACCATCGAGTTATACATGTTGTAGTTTTGTGGTATTTGACGATAAACATTTTTCTCTGAAAGACTTGTCTTTTTGCACAAGAGGCGTGAGGTTTCTATTGCACTGTTTCTGAACAAATACCCTGTGTGTATGTGTTTATGTATATGTATATGTGTATATATATATATATATATATATATATATATATATATATATATATATATATATATATATATATATATATATATATATATATATATACATACATACATACAGTCACGTGAAAAAGTAAGTACACCCCATGTCAAGTTTTGACTTTTTCAACATATTTCAACATACAGCTATTTGATCTTCATTTCTACAATATTGATAGATAAAGGTGATATAATATAACAAATATCATGAAACATTTACATTTTGTAGTCCATTGTATCATTTAAATAAACATAAATGGAAATTTCGCATGTGGAAAAAGTAAGTACACCCTTGGCTCTTATAGGTGGTATTGCCCCCTTTGGCAGAAACAACCTCAAGTAGGCGTTTCTTATAACTGTCTACCAATCTCTGACACCGACTGGGAGAAATTTTTGCCCACTCCTTCATGCAGAATTCTTTCAGCTGTGCGATGTTTGAGGGGTTTCTTGCATGCACAGCTCGTTTCAAATCCCCCCACAACATCTCGATGGGATTTAGATCGGGGCTTTGACTTGGCCATTCCAGAACCCTCCATTTCTTTCTTTTCAGCCATTCCTTGGTGGATTTACTGGTATGTTTAGGGTCATTGTCATGTTGCAAGGTCCACCTTCGGTTGAGCTTCACCTTTCTGACAGATGGCCTCACATTATCCTCAAGCACCCTCTGGTACAATAAAGAATTCATAGTGGATTCTATGATGGTAAGCTGCCCAGGCCCTGATGCAGCAAAGCTGCCCCAAACCATAATATTTCCACCACCATGCTTTACAGTTGGTATCAGGTTCTTGTGGTCAAATGCTGTCTTTGGTTTTCGCCAAACATGTCTTCTGGTACTGTGGCCAAATAGCTCTACCTTTGACTCATCTGTCCAGAGCACATTGTTCCAGAAGTGCTGGTCTTTGCCTCGGTGTTCATTGGCAAACTTTAGTCTTGCCCTGATGTTCTTTCTGGACAGCAAAGGTTTCCTCCTGGCACACCTCCCATGTAGATCAAATTTGTGCAGCCTCTTTCTGATGGCAGACTCATGCACTTTGACATCAACAGTGGCAAGAGCTACCTGTCGGTCCCGTGATGGAATTCTGTGGTTCTTAGAGACTTCTTTCAGCATCTTGCAGTCTGCTCTCGGGCTGAACTTGCTGGGGCGGCCTGGCCTGAACAAGTTGGCAGTTGTTTGGAATCTTCTCCACTTGTAGATGATCTTCCGGACAGTCGAATGATTGATTTCAAATTGTTTGGAGATCTTTTTAAATCCCTTCCCAGACTCGTAGGCATCTATAACCTTCTTTCTGAAGGCCTCAGAGAGCTCTTTTGATCTAGGCATGGTGACGCCGCACACTTCAACAACAATGAGCAAACCAAACTAAATGTCTGAGGTATAAATAAGACAGGTTCCTCCAAGATCCTCTCTAACGATGTTCTAATCATTTGCACCTGAGCTGGTGCACCTGATTCTAATTTTAGGTATTTGAAGTAGTGATAAATGTAAGGGTGTACTTACTTTTTCCACATGCGAAATTTGCAATGTAAATGTTTCATGATATTTGTTATATTATATCACCTTTATCTATCAATATTGTTGAAATGAAGATGAAATAGCTGTATGTTGAAATATGTTGAAAAAGTCAAAACTTTGCATGGGGTGTATTTACTTTTTCACGTGACTGTATATCTATATCTATATGTATATATGTATATATATATATATATATATATATATATATATATATATATATATATATATATATATATATTGTTACGGTTTTTAGAACCTTCACTCGTAAATTTTAGTAAATGTTCCCGTTATAAATGATCCCCTGTAAATATCCCCATTAATTGGCTTTATTAAAGATCGCACCCCAGTTAGTCCATGTACAACATGTAGAGAACCATAGGACCTCTCTGTAGTTATTTCATTATTATGTGTTTCAGTTAAGGATCTGTTCCCAATAGTTGAATCTGCATTGCATTAATCAAATAAGATAGGCCCCTTTCAATTTCCCCAATCATCTCCGCTCTTCAAAGTGCAGTAACAGTAGGATAGCGTTCGCTGCAGTTTGCCTTGGGCTGTTTGCTGGCACAAAGCTGCCATTACGCACGCAGTCTCAAGCCGAGGAAAAAGGGGGCGGAACCACAAGAACAAGGTGTGGCACGTCAACTCACCATCAGAGGTGGAGCCAGCGAGCCCTTGCCGGCCAACCAGCGCCTAGGTGAGCCGACCGGTAGGCGTGTCATCGGAGCCGGCGGCTTGATATAACAACGGACAATAAAAGCGGCTGCGAGGGACTGCTTCAACAGACGAGTGAGAAGGTACAGATGAGGTGAGAAGGAGATCAGATGAGGTGAGAAGGAGTTTGGGTCGATGAGCTGGAGTGGAGCTGGGAGTGCGCCATGGACTGATTTTGGTACGAGCTCCGCCATGAACTGCTGATGGTAACGGACTGCGCAGGGGACCGTTGATGATACGAACCTTGTTCGAGAGAGAGAGAGCGCGTTGGCATGAGCCACATATTACGTACACCGTATCCCAGTTTCCCCGATATATGTAACGTCCGCTCGCAGTCCACGATATGCGCTCGCTGCCTGCCAGGGTTTCCCGCCACGACGTGAGTCCACTCCTGGAGCCGGACCTCGACGCCTACCATCTGCCTGGACCCTTCTCCTCCTTCCAGCCATTCCTTCCTGCCATTCCCTGTCGTGTAAGTGTTTGTTTGTCCGGGGTATAATATAAGACTGCTTAAGGCTGCCCTGTGTCCTGCTTCTTCTTCTTCACTGTACATTCCCTTTCGTTTCTTCTTTGGTTTTGGTTTTGTATATAGTTAATAAAATACACCTGTTCCTTCTTATACTTTGGTTTCTTCTTCCCCCGATCGCTTTAGTCCCTTCTCAATTGAGTACCTGTGGCACGATTCGGCCAACGCTCGGAGTCGGGTTTAGTCTCTTGTTAACGGCCTGAGTCGTGGCTCGCTTCGCTCGGCGTGTCCATTACAGCCGCGGCTCAGGCGGGGCTCATTTCCACGCTTACCGGAAGGCGCTGGTAATTAGGTCATAGGAATAATTGGCCTACTACCCTATTCAGCGCTGACCGGAGGTGACGTCATAGCTCCAGGACTCGGACGGCCAGTGTGATAGACGAGGGGATTAAACCCCCCTCGGTAAGGGGAGTGCGGTAACCGACATTCGTAACAATATATATATATATATATATATATATACCCATATATACATATATACAGCCACGTGAAAAAGTAAGTACACCCCATGTAAAGTTTTGACCTTTTCAACATATTTCAACATACAGCTATTTCATCTTTATTTCAACAATATTGATAGATAAAGGTGATATAATATAACAAATATCATGAAACATTTACATTTTGTAGTCCATTGTATAATTTAAATAAACATAAATGCAAATTTCGCATGTGGAAAAAGTAAGTACACCCCTACATTTATCACTACTTCAAATACCTAAAATTAGAATCAGGTGCACCAGCTCAGGTGCAAATGATTAGAACATCATTAGAGAGGATCTTGGAGGAACCTGTCATATTTAAACCTCAGACATTTAGTTTGGTTTGCTCTTTGTTGTTGAAGTGTGCGGCGTCACCATGCCTTGATCAAAAGAGCTATCTGAGGCCTTCAGAAAGAAGGTTATAGATGCCTACGAGTCTGGGAAGGGATTTAAAAAGATCTCTAAACAATTTGAAATCAATCATTCGACTGTCCGGAAGATCATCAACAAGTGGAGAAGATTCCAAACAACTGCCAACTTGTTCAGGCCAGGCCGCCCTAGCAAGTTCAGCGCGAAAGCAGACCGCAAAATGCTGAAAGAAGTCTCGAAGAACCCCAGAATGTCATCACGGGACCTACAGGGGGCTCTTGCCACTGTTGATGTCAAAGTGCATGAGTCTACCATTAGAAAGAGGCTGCACAAATTTGATCTACATGGGAGGTGTGCCAGGAAGAAACCTTTGCTCTCCAGAAAGAACATCAGGGCAAGACAAAAGTTTGCCAATGAACACCTAGGCAAAGACCAGCATTTCTGGAACAATGTGCTCTGGACAGATGAGTCAATGGTAGAGCTATTTGGCCACAGTACCAGAAGACATGTTTGGCAAAAACCACGAAAACCAAAGACAGAATTTGACCACAAGAACCTGAGACCAACTGTAAAGCATGGTGGTGGAAATATTATGGTTTGGGGCAGCTTTGCTGCATCAGGGCCTGGGAAGCTCACCATCATAGAATCCACTATGAATTCTTCATTGTACCAGAGGTTGCTTGAGGATAATGTGAGGCCATCTGTCGGAAAGTTGAAGCTCAACCGAAGGTGGACCTTGCAACATGACAATAACCCTAAACATACCAGTAAATCCACCAAGGAATGGCTGAAAAGAAAGAAATGGAGGGTTCTGGAATGGCCAAGTCAAAGCCCGGATCTAAATCCCATCGAGACGTTGTGGGGGGATTTGAAACGAGCTGTGCATGCAAGAAACCCCTCAAAAATCGCACAGCTGAAATAATTCTGCCTGGAGGAGTGGGCAAAAATTTCTCCCAGTCGATGTCAGAGACTGGTAGACAGTTATAAGAAACGCCTACTTGAGGTTGTTTCTGCCAAAGGGGGCAATACCATGTATTAGAGCCAAGGGTGTACTTACTTTTTCCACATGCGAAATTTGCATTTATGTTTATTTAAATTATACAATGGACTACAAAATGTAAATGTTTCATGATATTTGTTATATTATATTGAAGGAACTGCGCTCCAACGCGAGTCGAAAGAATTGACGCGACCAAAGACGGAATTCGTCCGAGTTGCTTTATTGAAACAAAACAGCTCAGGTATTCTGACAAGCCCGTTTATCGGGCAGCAATATATATACACATTTATGTCGGGAAGTTTGCCCGGCAAAAGCTATACCGGGCATGCCCGGGTGTCAAGGGCGAGCCTTGGAAAGGCGAGTCTGGACCTGCCCGGGCGTGTTTGGCTGCGGCCTGGCAAGTCGAGGCTGGGCATGCCCGGGCGCTCTGGACGAGCCCTGGAAAGGCGATAGCGGGCATGCCTGGACGCTCTGGGCGAGCCCTGGAAAGGCGAGAGCGGGCATGCCCGGGAAAGACGAGACCGGGCGTGCCCGGGAAGTTCGGGCGTGCCCGGGAACAGTGAGTCCGGGCATGCCCGGGAGAGGCGCGTCTGGCCGTGTTCTGGCCGGTGCAAGGCGATTGTGTGCATCCAGCGGTAACCGCTACACACGCCCCTCCAGAATCGACCTGCACCGGCAGGGTCAATTTAAGGGGGGTCCGGATGACCCGGCCGAAGCGACCCCTGGAGGGTCGTGGGGAGGGGTCCGACGTGGTGGTGGGTGGTCGAGCGGGGGGAACTGTGGACGGGGGGCGGCCTCGCCACGGAGGAAGGGCCAACCGTGGTGGTCGGTCGACGTCCATGTGCGCCGGTTTGAGGCGGTCCACAGAAATCCGGTCTGGCCGGCCGCCGAAGTCGACGATGAAAGACTTGTCGCCCCGTCGCAGGACCCGGAAGGGCCCGTCGTACGGCGGCCGGAGTGGCCCCCGGTGCGCGTCATGATGCACAAAGACGTACTCCGCTGTGCGAAGCGCCGGGGGGACGTAGGATTGGGGGCCACCGTGGCGGGACGTCGGCACGGGGGCAAATCGTCGGGCAGCCTCCTGGAGGTCCGAGCGCTGGCGAGCGGCGGACCAGGGACTGGTAGCGTCGGGCACGAATTCGCCCGGGACGCGGAGCGGCTGGCCGTAGACGAGCTCGGCGGCGGACGCCTGGAGGTCTTCCTTGGGGGCCGTGCGAAGGCCCAAAAGGACCCACGGCAGCCGGTCGGCCCAACCGTCGTCCTGAAGGCCGGCTATGAGTGTGGCCTTCATGGAGCGGTGAAACCGCTCGCACAACCCGTTGGCTTGGGGGTGGTAGGCCATGGTGCGGTGCAGCGTGACCCCCAATGAACGGGCGACCGCGCCCCAAAGCTCAGACGTGAACTGTGGGCCGCGGTCGGACGAGATGTCCGCTGGTGCGCTGAAGCGCGTGACCCAGGTGGCGATGAACGCCTGCGCCACGTCGGCGGTGGTGGTGGAGGCGAGGGGCACGGCCTCCGGCCACCTGGTGGTCCTGTCCACCATGGTGAGCAGGTGGGTGAACCCCCGCGAGGGGGGCAGGGGCCCCACCAGGTCCACGTGGACGTGGTCGAAACGCCGTTCAGGCACGGCGAAAGGTGCCAGCGGGGCCTGGGTGTGGCGGTGGACCTTGACCCGCTGGCAGGCCGTGCAGGCGTTGGCCCAGTCGCGGATGTTTCGTCGAAGGCCATGCCAGACGAAACGCGCCGACACCAGCTTCTGAGAAGCTTTCCGGCCGGGTGAGAAAGGCCGTGGATGGAGGCGAAGATGCGGCGCTGCCAGGAAACGGGCACGATGGGGCGAGGCTGGCCCTGGGAGACGTCGCAGAGCAGGACGGTGCCCGCGAAGGGAATGTCGGCCAGGCGGAGGCCCGTGTCCGCCGCACGGAGTGCCTGCACCGAGGCGTCGGTGGTCTGGTCGGCCGCCATGAGCGCGAAGTCCACGCCGAGGTGGACCGCGTTCGCGCTGGCCCGAGAAAGACAGTCGGCCACGGCGTTGTCTTTGCCGGCGACGTGCCGGATGTCCGTGGTGAACTCCGACACGGCGGAGAGGTAGCGCTGCTGGCGGGCCGACCACGGCTCCGTGACCTTAGCCATTGCGTAGACCAACGGCTTGTGGTCGACGAAAGCCGTGAACGGGCGGCCCTCCAGGAGGTGTCGGAAATGGCGAACGGCCAGGAATAGCCCGAGCAGCTCGCGGTCGAACGTGCTGTAGTTTAACTCGTTCGGCCGGAGTTGCCGGCTGAAAAAAGCGAGTGGCTGCCAAACCCCGTCCACCCATTGCTCATGGACGGCGCCCACCGCGTAGTTGGAGGCGTCCGTAGTGAGGGCGATGGGCGCGTTGAGCACCGGGTGAGCCAGCAGCGTTGCGTCGGCGAGGGCCCGTTTGGCGCTGGCGAAGGCCGCGTCCATGGCCGCGGACGAAACAATGTCATGCTTGGCCGGCTTGCCCCGGAGGGCCTCATAAAGGGGCCGCATGAGCTGAGCAGCGCGGGGCACGAATCGGTGATAAAAATTCACCATGCCGAGGTGCTCCAACGCGTCGAACTCGGCCTTCGCCACGGCGAGCTTGGCCGGGTCGAGGCGGCGGGCCCTGGCGTAGACCGGCGGGCCCGTAGTGGGTATGTGGTGCTCGATCCCGTGCCGCACCGCGACGGCCGAAAACGTCGGCCGTGTGAGGGCCGGGAATTCCGCGAGCAGGCGAGCGAACTCGTTCGCTGCCGGGAGGGCGCACGCCAGTTCGGTCGGCGCGGAGCTGCTCATCGTGCACGCCAGGGAGCTGAAGGTCTCGGCGTTGACAAGGCGACGACGTGTGACGTCGACCAGCAGCCCGTGCGCGCAGAGGAAGTCGGCGCCCAGCAAAGCCATGGGGACGCAGGCGGTCACAAAAGTCCATTGAAAACGCTGGCTGCCGAAGCAGAGGGTGACGACGCGTGGGCCGAAAGTGCGTATGGCCGAGCCATTAGCAGCGACCAAAGAGGGGCCGCAAACGGCGTCCCGCTTGTCCTGCTCGGAGGCGGGTATGACGCTCAGTTGGGCGCCGGTGTCACACAGGAAACGCCGCCCAGACGCTTTGTCCCGAATAAACAGCAAGTTGCCCGAGTGGCCGGCGCTCATGGCTGGGAATGAACGCCGGCCCGGCCGTTTCCTGACCTGCCGAAAGTGCACGGGGGCCGGCACGTCCGAGCCTTGTGTCCGAACCTGGCGTGGTAATAACACCATGCCCGGTCAGGTGGAGGCCCCGGCCGTCGTGTCGGAAGTGGGTGGTGCGGCGTGGCGGCCGCCAGTTGCACCGGCAGTTCGGCCTCCAACCGTGCAGGGCGCTCGGGTGTCGTGGGCGTCGCCTCGGACGGCGGCGGGCTCCAGGTAACCGCGCCGATGTGCTGGCCCGCCGAGGAGATCTTATCGGCTTCCCTGGCGAGGGCGCGGGAATCCGTGATCAACGTGCCAGCCAGGGCGAGGCGTACCGGGTGAGGCAGCTGGCGAAGGAACAGCTCGCGGAACAGAAAATCCGGAGAGTGCTCACCGAGCAACGAGAGCATATAGTCCATGTGCTCGGACGGGCGCGTGTCGCCGGGCTCGGGCAGAGCGAGCAGACGCCGTGCGCGTGCTGCCGGTGAGAGGGCGAAAGCGTCGAGGAGGAGTGTCTTCAGCGCGTCGTATTTGTCAGCAGCCGGCGGGTGCTCGAGGAGGCTCAAGGCGCGGGCCGCGTTGGCGGAACCGAGCGCCGCCACAACATGGTGGAAGCGGGTGTCGTCCGCGGTGATGCCTCGCAGGGCGAACTGAGAGTCCGCCTGAGCGAACCAAACAGCCGCGTGAGCCTCCCAGAAGGTAGGCAGTTTAAGCGTCACTGCCGTATCCATCACGTCGAGGTCACCAATGAAGGAACTGCGCTCCAACGCGAGTCGAAAGAATTGACGCGACCAAAGACGGAATTCGTCCGAGTTGCTTTATTGAAACAAACAGCTCAGGTATTCTGACAAGCCCGTTTATCGGGCAGCAATATATATACACATTTATGTCGGGAAGTTTGCCCGGCAAAAGCTATACCGGGCATGCCCGGGTGTCAAGGGCGAGCCTTGGAAAGGCGAGTCTGGACCTGCCCGGGCGTGTTTGGCTGCGGCCTGGCAAGTCGAGGCTGGGCGTGCCCGGGCGCTCTGGACGAGCCCTGGAAAGGCGATAGCGGGCATGCCCGGACGCTCTGGGCGAGCCCTGGAAAGGCGATAGCGGGCATGCCCGGACGCTCTGGGCGAGCCCTGAAAAGGCGATAGCGGGCATGCCCGGACGCTCTGGGCGAGCCCTGGAAAGGCGAGAGCGGGCATGCCCGGGAAAGACGAGACCGGGCGTGCCCGGGAGGTTCGGGCGTGCCCGGGAACAGTGAGTCCGGGCATGCCCAGGAGAGGCGCGTCTGGCCGTGTTCTGGCCGGTGCAAGGCGATTGTGTGCATCCAGCGGTAACCGCTACAATATCACCTTTATCTTTCAATATTGTTGAAATGAAGATCAAATAGCTGTATGTTGAAATATGTTGAAAAAGTCAAAACTTTACATGGGGTGTACTTACTTTTTCACGTGACTGTATATATATATATATCCAAATCCAAATCCAATATATCCAATATCCAAATGTTACGGAACCCAACGTCGGCCTATGGTTCCCCTTTGAGGGGGGATTAGTCCCCTCGTTTGTGACTGACCGACGTGGTCCCTGAAGCTGCACCGCGACCTCCGGAAAGGCCGGTGCACAGCCCCGTTCGTACCGCGGACAGATGTTACTTGAACATACATATACAAATATGCATCTGTACCTACATATACATAAACACATCCATACCTACATATATATATATATATATATATATATGTATACACATCTATACCTACATATACATATACACAGCTATACCTTCATATACATAAACACATCCATACCTGCATATATATCTATACACATTACACACACATATATATTTTAAATAAAATTATATATCCAGCAAGACGAATGAATAATAATCCTTTTCCATATGAACGTGAAGAATTGTTTGAATGAAATTATTTGATAAAGACTGATGTAATCTTCATATTGTGCATGCAAAAGTGGAAACTGAACAAGATGGTCTGGCAGGATGGCCTGGAGGTATGCATACTCCCGTCTAAGCTGTCTAGCCTGGGTTAGAATCTGAACAAATTGCATATTTCTAACCTAACCTCCAGAGAGTGTTGCATCCGTGGCATATAGCCGCTAACCTGTGCTGCATACCAAAAAATATGAAGAAGAAGAAGGAAAGTACCTTTTTGCGCTGAAGCTAACACATCGCAATGTGTCGCTTTATACACCGTTTGATGTAAGCAGTCGGTAATTTAAACCTTACCATATGAGAAGTGCTTTATACTTTACATTCCTGAAACATATTATGTCTGACTTCTTTGTAATCTATCTAATATATATCATTGGTCTTTAATAAGCTTTTGCAACGCAGGTTTTACACTTTCAGCACAATTTAATTGATTTTACAAACGAATACAAACCGTAGATATTATCATTAAGCTGGAACTTCCCTTTATGGGGATTGTCAAACAAGCAAGTGCGAATTCCAACGTTTGCATTTCTCAATATGTGAAGGAAATATGATTTGGTAAGAAAATCTTTGTTGCTTATTAATTAATTATATATATATATATATGTTTGCATGCTGGACAATGAAATGAAAAAGTTGAGGATTTTTGGATAATTGTGAGTATCTCACTCCAAGAACATTTGGATCGCCCTTCATGTATGTGCAAGTTTAATCTGTGCTCACATCTGATGGAACATCTTTGGACTCTCGTCATAAAAGCAATGGGTATAAGTTTGTCATTTTGCACGAAACACATTTATTTTACGCAAAATAATATTTTTTGTAACCGGACAATGTCTGCATGCTTTGTGTTATCTATTCGTGCTTCAAGTTTTTGTTCCAAATTGTGCGTTTTGGACCCGACAATAGAAATAAAGTGAACTTTGATAGCAAATGAAGATTGGGGTGGGGATGGGGATGATGACATGAAGACAACGAAGATAAATGTAAACAATAAAAAGGTTTCTTATTCCTATTATGGTCATGATTATTATCACGCAATCATATAATAAGATTTGTGGTATTGTTTAATAAGCCTGTCCCTTGCGCAGCAGGAGATGAGGTTTTGCAATCACTGTGGTGTGTGTGTGTGTGTGTGTGTGTGTGTGTGTGTGTGTGTGTGTGTGTGTGTGTGTGTGTGTGTGTGTGTGTGTGTGTGTGTGTGTGTGTGTAGTGTGTGTGTGTAGTGTGTGTATGTCTGTCTGTGTCTGTGTGTTTCTGTGTTTCTGTGTGTCTGTGTGTGTCTGTATGTGTCTGTGTGTGTCTGTGTGTGTCTGTGTCTGTGTGTATTTCTGTGTGTGTTTCTGTGTGTCTGTGTCTGTGTGTATTTCTGTGTGTGTTTCTGTGTGTCTGTATGTGTCTGTGTGTGTTTCTGTGTGTGTTTCTGTGTGTGTCTGTGTCTGTGTATCTGCATCTGTGTGTGTGTGTGTGTGTGTGTGTGTGTGTGTGTGTGTGTGTGTGTGTGTGTGTGTGTGTCTGTGTGTGTCTGTGTGTGTCTGTGTGTGTCTGTGTGTTTGTCTGGGCCGTAACTTTTTTACCATTTGAGTTTTGTCATCAAAATTTCACCAAAGCTTTATTATGATAATACGGAGAAGGCAAATTCATAATTTGGTCAAAAGGTCAAAGGTCAGCATGATATAAAATCATCAATTTTCATCCAATTGACCTGAAATTTCAATTTACCAATTGAGTTTTGTCATCAAATTTTGAAACAAAGTTTTATTATGATAATATGGAGAAAGCAAATTAATAATTTGGTCAAAAGGTCAAAGTTCAGTGTCACATCAAATAGTCAATTTTCATCCGATTGACCTGAAATGTTAAGAATTTGCCTATCGGGTCACTGAATTGGTTCACCAGTCAAAAGGTATGAGTCGATTATTATTTTAGATGAAAAGCTCAAAGGTCAAGGCTGCATGAAATCATAAATTTTCATTTTGTGTTTTTTTTTTAACTGTTTTTGTTATTTTGAGCTTTCGGAAGGGGAAGAAGACGTCTAAATACAAACGGACGCGGACGGGCTTTGCATTTTCAGATGCTTTCTAGTTACCATTTACATTTTGGTAAATTAACAATAATACAGTTCACTCATGGGCCTGTGGTTATGAAATTGAGTGCATTAATAAATATACAGTGCATATATACCGTTAAAGTCATTCGTTTCAATACACACACACACACACACATGCACACGCATACTACATACTTCAAGAAATGCCAACGTTTTTAAAAATTCAATATATAAATTGGTTATTTTGGCTGATAGTATAGCACAGAGGTAGGCCCACTCACCTCTGAGCTGTCCAGCCTGGGTCTGAATCTCGACCCAGCTGTAAACTGTCATCATGGTGTTACGCATGCAGGGGAAGCGTCAAAGTGTGTGCCATCCCTGGCATAGATGGATGAACATTAGGCTGGTGAACAAGTTTGCTTGCACTGCCCTTTGGTGGGCACTAAATATCCCATGCTGTTTTATCTAAATATGTAAATATTGATATACTGTATGTTTTATATATAATTATATATATATATATATATATATATATATATATATATATATATATATATATATATATTTATTTATTTATTTATTTATTTATTTATATATATATATTTTTTTGTTTGTTTTTTTGTTTTATATATATATATATATTGTATGTTATACAGCCTGGTGTTGGCTTAGCGGTTAGGGTGCCGGCTTGGGATCCAAGGATCCTGGTGTTCGAATCCTGGTCGATCGCTGAATTAAAGCCAGGGTGGTTGACTCAGCCTGTTCATCCTTCCGAGGTCAGCAAATTGAGTACCAGCTTGCTGGGATGAATGATCACGGTGTGTACCCCGATTTAGAACAGGTACACCGTATCCCTGTGCATCGTTAGAGCATGACCAAGGGTTGGCGTCAGGAAGGGCATCCAGCCATAAAAACATTGCCTCAAACAGGGAACCATGATTGTCATGGGGCCCACAAGGCTAACCCCTGCTTTAGCAGGGAAAATGGCCCTAAAAAACGATCATTCATTCATTGTATGTTATATATATATATATATATATATATATATATATATATATATATATATATATATATATACATACATACATACATACATATATATATATATCATACAATATATATAGACATATATTTATTTATTTATTGTACTGTGTACGTGTTTATTTATGCATGTGTACGTGTTTACAGTTAAAGAAAGACATGGTACCTATGGTTGAAAACCTTGGTGTCAATGACATGATCCGCACCAGACAAGGAGATGCTTTTCCGAAAGTATGAAACATTCATAACAGCATTCAGGCGGTTGTGGTTTCTTTACACCTGGCGCGTCCCTTATGCAATGCCACATCATGTGTTTAGCTCTTGCATGTAACCCTATCACGAGACTTAATACATCGACATCAAAAAACAATATCTTTTTTCAGACAGCCGCTTTTCCCGAGATAGTAAAATCCATATCGATAATTCATAATTATTGATTTCATATCGATAAATATTCGTTACAAGATACATACTGACATGTCTTAATTGTAAAAGTCAAATTAGTACTGTTAAATATTTTTTGCCAAAAAAATATCGATAAGCGTTCATTTTAAAATGTATCCCGATAAGTATCCGGTGTAAGATCTATATAGATAGGTATTGCAAAAAACGATATTTGGAGTTTATCGGTTTATAGAGTACGAGTACGTGGTGCCCAGCACTGCCTCGGGAATGGGGAGAAGATTCCGTGCGCTGTTTGGCTGGGTGAGCTTTTCCCGGTGGTGGTTTCAGGATGTGTTGGCCATTCAAAAGCTATCGAGTTGTTGGCCTAACGGTGGTTACCTTTTTCCTGTGGGCTGGCAGTAGCACTGTCTGATCCTACATCCCAATATACACTTTATAGTGACAATTAGTGGCCTCAAAATGGAAGTCAAAGCCAACACGTGTGAGCTTAAAACCTTGCTCAGATTCTTATTTACCTACACCCAAAATTTGAGCCCTCTAGGTGCTCCGGTTCAGCTGTGAAAGAGTAACAAACAAACCATTGAAAATACTTAGCTCAACAAAAACCATGACATCGCTGTTATAGGTTTGAACAAGATGTTTCTTGGTTTAAAATCAAGCTTTTCCGTAACACCCTTAATATGAAACTAAGATTAAAGGTCCATTTGCGAAAAGAGTAAACGGATTCGTGCAAAACACGGTAATTCATTTCTCCGCTTTATTTTTATTTTTTTATTTATTACATTTGTATTACATTATCTTCATTACATTTCTCCGCAATTCATATTCATTCACTCATGGTAATTCACCTTTATGATACTCGAAGGTATATAGTTATATACCTCGTATACCTTGCGCGTGTGTTTTTACCGCAGTGAACCGGTTTTCATGCCCAGTCCATATCAGCATCACACTCCCCGGCACTTATCATTGAAATCGCGAAAAAAAGGAATGAAGGCGAAAATACAATCGGAAACTCACACGGACTTGTTAAATTCCACGACTGGAGACGCAAGCGGGAGAGTGTTCTGGGGATGATCGAATCACCTGATTGACTCGATAAGGGATGATCGAATCGTGTGAGACTCAGTAAAGGATGATCAAATCATCTGATCGACTGGATAAGGGATCAAGAGCCCAGTGTGAAAAGCTTTGACAAAATCCAACTTTACTCAAAACACCTGTAAACCCGATTTGTTAAGGGGAAAGGAGAACAGTTCGTACAAAGAGGGTGCACGATGTAGGTACATTTGAATTCGTACAAGGACCACGCCCGCTGCACCTACAGGTACAAAGCCTCACGACTGTAGTTCAGTCCGGGTCACGCACTCAACTAATTGGCTCACACATGCAGGTAAGTATCCCCGATGTGCATGTAATGAGACACGAGCTTTCCACTGTTACAAACTTGTGCTGTGTGTAGTCGAGTTCAAATGAACGTTAAAGTTATCACCACGACAGGAAAGCAGTGTCTGCAGGTTAATTAATGCGCAAAACCATTTCACGTCTACCAGGGCTGTTAGGAGTAGAATCACCTGGTCAATCTCAGGAAGATTTGAAAAAGACACTCCAGCACTTATAGCATGAGTTGGACACTTTCAAATGGACCTCCTGCTCCTGGGATTAGTGTGTATGTGTGTGTGTACAAGGTAGGACAGTCGGATTAAAGTTCTTCTATATATATATATATATATGTATGTATGTATGGAGAAATATATATATATATAATATACAAATTAGAACTTGAATCATTCTCACAGTGTAAAGTATAGACTCCTTCACTCGTCAATTGTGAACAAGCGAGGGAGACTTTTCTCACTCGTCCCTGCGTGTGGTGAGTACCCTACCTGAGGGATCATACGCATCCTCCTTGTATACCGAGGATTCAGGATTCCGGGCACTCCAACACCAGTAATTCCAGTAATTACCTCCACCACCAAAGGTGGACGGAGGTTATGTATTCACCCCTGTTTGTTTGTCTGTCTGTGTGACTGTGAGCAGGATATCTCAAAAAGCTCTGCACCGATTTGTACGTAACCTGGTGGACATGTTGGGTGTGTGACAGGGACAAATTGATTAGATTTTGGAGAAAATCTGAACCCAGATCCAGATAATACAATGCTTTAGGTGATTCTCCATCATTGAGAGATGGGGCCAAAATGATAACTAGGATGATATCTCAAAAAATTGCGGACTAGTTATGACAAAACATGGTGGATCAGTTGGGCAGGCGACAAGAACAAGCTGATTGTATTTTGGTTCAGGTCCGGATGCAGATCTTACCTATCAGTGGGATACAAAACGTAAACTGTTCAGCCTGGTGGAAGTATGCGCTACCGAGTACCGATCTAATTGTAACTTTACCTTGAAGTTAAACTTCCTGGTTTATCACCACTACAGGTAAGCAGCACCTTCAAGTTAATTATTACACAACAACATTTCACGTTTATTGTATGATAAAGAAATTGATTCGATTTTCTTCTTGTCACTTACCCAACTCATCCACCAAGTTTTGTTACAACCCATTCAAAACCTTTTGAAATATCGTGATAATATTGTTTTTGCCTCGATCTCTCGATGGTGAAGAATCACTTTAAAATTCTCATATGCAGACCTTCACCAAAGTCTAATCATTCAGCTATTGTCACAAACCCAACCTGTCCACCAAATTTCGTCAGAATCCGTCCGTAACTCATTCAGATATCCTGCTCACAGACAGACAGGGGTGAAAACATAACCTCTGTGCATCTTCGGAGGCGGAGGTAATGACAATAATCGACAAATTCCCACAGAAAACATTAACCAATTAAGAGGTTTCTACCTGCAGTAAACACCGTTTCATTGAGTATTTCTCGGTCGATTGACACCTCCAGGTGCTGGGAAGGTATTAGGGAGCCAACAGCATCACAGGTGAGAGTCATGGCTGCAGAATTGAGGGAGCATTGAAGCAGTACAGTGACTGTGGATTTATACTGTAAATAGAGGTTAATGTGGTTGTTGCGTTCATCAAATCAAGATATATATATATATATAATAGTATTTTGTGAAATCGTACCAAACTTCTGGTATGTACATATCTCTCCCGTCGGTATGTCGTAAGGGTATTTTTTTGAAAAATGTTCCAAATTGTTTTTTTTTTGTTTTTTTTTTCAGCGAATTTTTTTTTTTACAACTTCAATTGTTTATAAAATATGATATCACGTATATTACAAACACATTTGTGAAAAATAATTGTTTGAATTATGA
>NC_136264.1:42190293-42277793 GCF_964187855.1 Myxine glutinosa | reverse complement strand
GGCTGAGCGGTTGGTGGTCTCGAGGAGACGCGCCGTGCCCCACCGACGTGTACGGGTTGAGCATGGTTCCGGGCAGCGACACGCGTTGGTACGCACCGTACGGAGAGGGTCCGGCACCAGGCAGGTGACCCCCGGCACCCGAAGCGCCGTGACCGGGGTGCATGGACCCGTTCTGGCAGGGAGCCGCGTACGTCACGTGCGGAGCCCCTTGGCCGTGAAGAGACCATCCTCCGGGGTTGTACGTGGGCGACACGGGCGCCAGGTACTTGGCTGGGCCCCCGTGTAAGAATCCCGCGTAGCTGTCACTGTTGAAGAACTGACTTGTTGAGTAGGGACTCGCTGGGGGTCTGAAAGGGCGCTTCATACGGCGGCGTCTCCTGTAGTTCCCTTTCTCAAACATGTCCTCACATGCGGGATCAAGGGTCCAGTAATTCCCCTTGCGCTCTCCGCCGCCCTCACGGGGAACCTTGATGAAGCACTCGTTGAGGCTCAGGTTGTGGCGAATGGAGTTCTGCCAGCCCTTTTTGTTCTTCTCGTAAAAGGGAAACTTGTTGATAATGTATTGGTAGATGCCACTCAGAGTCAGCCGTTTCTCGGGGCTCTCTCGGATTGCCATGGCGATGAGAGCAACGTACGAGTAAGGGGGCTTCTGTGAGGGGTCCGTCTTGTCTCCCACAACTGTGGGCTCGCCAGGAACCTTCCCGTCGGGCTCCCGCACCGCACACAGCTCTCCCTCCACAGGTTCCAGTTTGACCAGAGCGTCCCCTTCACGGCCACTCACGAAGGCAGCCATGGGTGCCAGATGCACCCCAGGGTAGGTACACCCCACACTGCGAGGTTGGTACACCCTCGTGCTGATCAGTATTGTGGAGCACCGCACAGATCCCACCGTGTCACGTCTCCTCTGAATGTGTGCCACCCGTTCTCAGGCTTTTCCCCTTTGCTTTGCTGCTGCTGGCAGCAGCACCAGCAGAAGCAGCAGTACAACCCACGCCTTTCCAATGTATGTCGAAGGACGCAGGGGCGGCCAGTCCGGCTCACGACCCTGCTCAGCGCGCGAATACTTAAGGTTCGGGCCTCACCCACTCTGTCCCTTCCACCAATCACGTTGTTCCTCAAAAACCCTGAACCAATCAGAACTTTTTAATCCGGTCTCCGCCCATTTGCAAAGACAACGTTGATGTTTCGAGATTCCTGAGACTTGCCCCTCCACTTGCTTCATCCAATGGCATGTCGAAAACGCGCGGTTTCAAACACGTCTCACTAACCGAACGCTGTACAAGTCAGACAAGACTGCGAGGTGTTCAATACAGAATTATGTGTTTGTATTTCGCTTGAGTCGGTGTGTTCATTCCTTCAAAATTACGAGAGGGAAACGTACGTGTGTGTGTGTGTGTGTGTGTGTGTGTGTGTGTGTGTGTGTGTGTGTGTGTGTGTGTGTGTGTGTGTGTGTGTGTGTGTGTGTGTGTGTGTGTGCATACTGTATATCCTATATACTATATAGCTTTGATTGAATATATTAGTGTACTAATACATATATACATATATATATATATATATATATATTTATATATATATATATATATATATATATATATATATATATACACACATATACAGTGCATTCAGAAAGTAATCAGACCCCTTCACTTTTTCACATTTTGTTATGTTGCAGCCTTATGCTGAAATCGTTTAAATTCATTTTTTCCCTCATCAATCTACACTCAATACCCCATAATGACAAAGAGAAAACAGAATTTTAGAAAGTTTTGCAAATTTGTTAAAAAGAAAAAACTGAAATATCACATTTACATAAGTATTCATACCCTTTGCTATGACGCTTGAAATTTAGCTCAGGTGCCTCCCATTTCTCTTGATCATCTTTGAGATGTTTCTGCACCTTGATTGGGGTCCACCTGTGGTAAATTCAATTGATTGGACATGATTTGGAAAGGCACACACCTGTCTATATAAGGTCTCACAGCTGACAATGTATATCAGAGCAAAAACCAAGCCATGAGGTCGAAGGAACTGCCTGCAGAGCTCAGAGACAGGATTGTGTCCAGGCACAGATCTGGGGAAGCCGACAAAAAATATCTCTGCTGCATTGAAGGTTCCCAAGAGCACAGTGGCCTCCATAATTCTTAAATGGAACAAGTTTGGAACAAGCAGGACTCTTCGTAGAGCTGGCCGCCCGGCCAAACTGAGCAATAGGGGGAGAAGGGCCTTTGTAAGAGAGGTGACCAAGAACCCGATGGTCACTGGCTGAGCTCCAGAGATCCTGTGTGGAGATGGGAGAAACTTCCAGAAGGACAACCATCACTGCAACACTCCACCGATCTGGGCTTTATTGCAGAGTGGCCAGACGGAAGCACTATCCTCAGTGAAAGACACATGAAAGCCCTCTTGGAGTTTGCAAAAAAGCACCTAAAGGACTCTCAGACTGTGAGAAACAAGATTCTGTGGTCTGATGAAACCAAGATAGAACTGTTTAGCTTCCGTATGTATGTGCATGTGTATGTATGTGCATGCCCACACCCACAGGGTGTTCCTAAGGTCCTTGTGCAACTGTGAACTTTTGTAACCTTTGTTGTAGACATTATAGAAACAAACTATAAATGGTGCATAAAATCCAAATTACTTCTGCCACCAAAGGTGGACTGAGGTTTTTCACCCGTTTATCTGTCTGTCCCTTTGATCCCTGGTGTTGGGCTAGCGGCTAGGGTGCCGGCTTAGGATACTTAGGATCCTAGGATCCTGGTTTCGAATCCCGGTCAATTGCTGAATTAACGCCAGGGGGGTTGACTCAGCCTGTCATCCTTCCGAGGTCGGCCGAGGTCGGCAAATTGAGTACCAGTTCACTGGTAATTCCCTGCTTGTCATTAAAGGCGGCAAAAAGGGTTGGCGTCAGGAAGGGCATCCGGCCGTAAAACATTGCTTCAAAAAGGGGACCGAAAAACAACAACAACCACAGTTCCCGAAAAAGGCCAACCCCCGCTTGCGGGGAAAAATGGCCTCTAAAGGTGTTTTTTTTTTTTTTTTTTATCTGTCTGTCCGTTTGGCCGTGGGCAGGATATCGTAAAAAGTTATGGATGGATTTTGATGGAACCTTGTGGACAGGTTGAGTGTTTGACAAGGACAAATTTATTCGATTTTGGTGAAGATCTGGATCTGGCCTTTGCTTTGCTACAAAACAAATAGTTAAGCCTGGCGAAAGTATGCGCTCCACGAAGCGCCATTCTAGTTCTTCAAGTTTTTACTCAATGCAGTTTAAAGTTTTCGGCTTTGACATAAACATTTTGTGTAATACATCCTTCAATCAAATTTTTCAACTGTTAGAAAACATTCTCCTGTTGCTCCTGAGTATTTCTATAAATTGCATTGTGATCGTAGCCCAAAGTTAATCCAAAGAATGTGGTTTTGATGAGTAAACAACAGTTTGACATAGACCCATAAAATGTAGTCCAATGTCAGGTGACAAGATGGCCAAGCAATCTGTCCTTGTCCCCGGATCCACTTGTCTGGTAAGACATCATTCAAGAACCATCAAACATTCTAAGCATAGTGGGAGGTGGACTTGATTTGCTGGTAAAAGGTTTTCTGTGAAAGATTTAGTCATCTTAGTTCGGTAACAAAGAAATTCTACAACTTTGAAAAGTAACGTTCAGCATTGACTGTTGCTTCCTCCAAAAAGAGCAAATAAAGTAAATCATCATGAACATAAATGTATGAATTACGTTTTTATGTACCATTTGGAGTTTGTTTCCTATCATTTGTACATAAAAGGTTGTAAAAGTTCAAAAAGAGTATTTGTATATATACGATTTTATAATCTTAATTCTAATCATGTATTATTCATATTATGTGTGTAAATATATATATATATATATATATATATATATATATATATATATATATATATATATATATATATATATATATAAAATCATTAGATTAAATAAGACGCGGACGTAGCTTCAGGACGTCGATCTTTAATTGTCGACAAGCTTTCGACCAACAAAGGTCTTCTTCTGAGTCTACAAAAACATCAGGCATGTATATCAGTCAAGTATGTATGGTGATATGTGTGTGAGATGTGTGATGTGTGTAGAAAATGCATACAGAAGGAAGAGCCACGCCAAAGTTCACTCACCAGCCCCAAGTTCAACGGAAGTGACCGTTTGCGTTACAGTTAGGGTGCACGTGCATATACAAATATAGAGATATACATACATAAACACACAAGCATATATTCATATCCCATTTATATTCATATAATATATTTATATATTTATATAAATGACATATAAAGGTAGAATGAATGAATGAATGAATGATGAATGAATGAATGAATGAATGGGTTACGGTTAACAATTTGATTGGGTTGATGTGGGAACATGCTTTAGTCATCAAAATTTATGCCATGAGGGACTTTTGTCCGAAGTTTGTGTATCCAAAAGGACTCACGTTTCAGAATCGTGGTGTGTGATCGATTTGTGATTGATTCAATGGCAGAGATCTGAATGTCTGCAAATCTACATGAACTGCAAATCTACATGGGTCATATACCTAATCACTTGCCAAAAGTGCACCAAACAATATGTTGGAAAAACTGAAAATACACTCTACACACGATTTAATAACACCCGGTCAGAAATCAATAACTTCCACACCAGTCAGGGCAAATCTCTACCTTACACGATACACTTTAATCAACCGGATCACTCTATAAATGACATTCAGATCTCTGCCATTGAATCAATCACAAATCGATCACACACCACGATTCTGAAACGTGAGTCCTTTTGGATACACAAACTTCGGACAAAAGTCCCTCATGGCATAAATTTCGATGACTAAAGCATGTTCCCACATCAACCCAATCAAATTGTTAACCGTAACCCATTCATTCATTCATTCATTCATTCATCATTCATTCATTCATTCATTCTACCTTTATATGTCATTTATATAAATATATAAATATATTATATGAATATAAATGGGATATGAATATATGCTTGTGTGTTTATGTATGTATATCTCTATATTTGTATATGCACGTGCACCCTAACTGTAACGCAAACGGTCACTTCCGTTGAAATTGGGGCTGGTGAGTGAACTTTGGCGTGGCTCTTCCTTCTGTATGCATTTTCTACACACATCACACATCTCACACACATATCACCATACATACTTGACTGATATACATGCCTGCTGTTTTTGTAGACTCAGAAGACGACCTTTGTTGGTCGAAAGCTTGTCGACAATTAAAGATCGACGTCCTGAAGCTACGTCCGCGTCTTATTTAATCTAACGATTATTTATTCAATACAAATGAGACGCCCTGCTCGTACTTTGGAGTTTCTACTATTTCTTACAGTTATATATATATATATATACACAGACTTGGCATTTAATATGGAATATATTTTTTGTGGGGGTGAACTTACTTTTCAAGATGACTTAGAACCAAAAGTTCATTGGAATTATGTTGAAATTATTCTAGATTTTGTTAATGTGACCTTTAAAAGAAACAAAAACCACATTTGACATTTCGAAGCAAATAAATTGATCCTTGAAAGTGATGTAAACTGATATCGAACTCAATTCACGGACAGTACTGTGTTAAACTTCTGTACGTTTTCCAAAAGTATCTCTTTATTTTGCACATTAGCCAAAAAAAAATTCAACAAAAACAAAAGTTAAATTACGACTGGGATTACGGACAGTAAAATTACAGTTCAATACATTGTGTAACCCCCACGAGCATTCAGGAGAGCACGTACACGTCAAGGCATGCTGTTCACGAGATTTGCCAAGGTTTGGACAGGAATCGCTTGCCATGCAGTGACAATAGTCTGATGCAATTCACGCACAGAGGTAGGCTGCTGGTCCAAGTTGTCGATTTGACGCTTTAATTCTGCCCACAAGTTCTCTATTGGATTCGGCAGGCCACTCCATATGCTCGACACCACGGTCACCAAGAAAGTGTTGGATCATGCGAGCACGATGAGGCCGTGCATTGTCATCTTGGAAGACAAAGTTTCCTCGAAAGGCTGCACGAGCAAATGGAAGCAATGTTTCTTCCAGAATGACCCTGTACTTGAACTGGTTCAGGTTTCCATTCAGAACAACCAAGTCAGTTTGGCCCCCTGCATGAAAAGCAGCCCAAACGGTCACCCCACCACCTCCAGCTTGGACTCTTGGCACTATACAATCTTCGTTGTGGGCTTCATGCACTTGTCTGCGCACTCGGACGCGGCCATCTTGACGATAGACCAGAAATCTAGACTCGTCACTGAAGGTCACGTGATTCCAGTGTCCTGGCTGCCATTGACGGTGCTCTCTGTCCCACTGCAATCGGCGCTGGCTGTGTTGGCTGGTCAGGCGTGGCTTTCTCAGGGGATGCCTGGCACGATAGCCTGCTTGAACCAGTCGTTGGTTGACTAGCCTTCTGGATACAGGCACATTTGTCAGTTGCTGCCACTCAGCCCTAAGCCGATTAGCTGACTTGGAACGGCCATTGCAGACTAACCGGTGCAGCTGGCGATCATCTCTCCTTGTGGTTCTGCGTGGACGTCCTGGCCTCAGTATTGGAGTAGGGACACCCCTCTGAGCATTTCGTTTCAGGATCTTTGACACCTGACCTTGAGTGATGCCATACTGCTGAGCAATAGCATGCTGTTTCATGCCAAAATTTCATAAAGCCACCACTCCATGACAAACAGCATTGTCAAGTTGACAGACCATCTCCAGAGGAAGCGGCATTAACTTTTGTAGACGTGCAGCAGTTGTGTTCCACTAATACAGAACGCAACAACCCTTATATACCCGATTGTGAAGCCAATCGTCAAATGTACCTGTCCTTACATTTTGTCACGCCACCTGTGATATAATCCTGTTATTGACTTCTTGCTGCGAAAGACAATCAGTGACATGGTTCTTTCAACAAAGACATCACCGAAGGGTAAAAGAAACTCACCAGATTGATATACTGAGTTCAGAAAGTAAACCTAAGTCAAGAAAAGAAAAAAAAATTCCATATTAAATGCCAAGTCTGTATCTGCATAAATACAGACTTGGCATTTAATATGGAATATTTTTTTGTGGGGGTGAACTTACTTTTCAAGATGACTTAGAACCAAAAGTTCATTGGAATTATGTTGAAATTATTCTAGATTTTGTTAATGTGACCTTTAAAAGAAACAAAAACCACATTTGACATTTCGAAGCAATTAAATTGATCCTTGAAAGTGATGTAAACTGATATCGAACTCAATTCACGGACAGTACTGTGTTAAACTTCTGTACATTTTCCAGAAGTAGCTCTTTATTTTGCACATTAGCCAAATGTTTTTTTTCAACAAAAACAAAAGCTAAATTATGACTGGGATTACGGACAGTAAAATTACAGTTCAGTACTTCGTGTAACCCCCACGAGCATTCAGGAGAGCACGTACACGTCGAGGCATGCTGTTCACGAGATTTGCCAAGGTTTGGACAGGAATCGCTTGCCATGCAGTGACAATAGTCTGCTGCAATTCACGCACAGAGGTAGGGTGCTGGTCCAAGTTGTCGATTTGACGCGTTAATTCTGCCCACAAGTTCTCTATCGGATTCATATCCGGGGACATGGCAGGCCACTCCATATGCTCTACACCATGGTCAGCAAGAAAGTGTTGGATCATGCGAGCACGATGAGGCCGTGCATTGTCATCTTGGAAGACAAAGTTTCCTCGAAAGGCTGCACGAGCAAATGGAAGCAATGTTTCTTCCAGAATGGCCCTGTACTTGAACTGGTTCAGATTTCCATTCAGAACAACCAGGTCAGTTTTGCCCCTGCATGAAAAGCGGCCCAAACGGTTACCCCACCACCTCCAGCTTGGACTATTGGCACTATACAATCTTTGTTGAAGGCTTCATGCACTTGTCTCACCAGATTGATATACTGAGTTCAGAAAGTAAACCCAAGTCAAGAAAAAAATAATATTCCATATTAAATGCCTAGTCTGTATATACAGTCGTGGCCAAAATATTGGCACCCTTGCACTTTTTTCAAATAACTCACAATATTCTCGAATAATAAGTTGAAATTTACAAAAAGTATTTGGTCTCCACAAATCTTTATTTCACTGTTAATATTACAGAACCTTTGTTTTTGATTCAGAACTTAATATATCCTTTAAAATCGAAAAATAAAAAGAAACAGAATTGACAAAATTATTGACACCTGTGTGTACCCTGGTTAGAATAGGTACACCGTATCCCTGCGTGTCGTAAGAGGCGACAAAGAGGGTTGGCGTCAGGAAGGGCATCCGGCCATAAAAACATTGCCTCAAAAAGAGAACCATGACAATTACAACGACATATGGGCAGGGTACAGCCCGAAGTGGAGATCGGTTTCTGAGGTTTGGGACATGGAATGTAGGGACAATGACAGGGAGTTCAGGAGAAGTGGTGGAAGTATTGGTGAGAAGAAGAGTGGACATATGTTGTGTGCAAGAGACGAGATGGAAGGGAAGTGGTGTGAGAATGGTGAAGGGTAGGCAGGGACAGAAATACAAGTTTGTGTGGCAAGGGTGCCCGGAGGGCGTGAATGGTGTTGGTGTCCTGTTTTCTGAGGAGTTTGTAGACAGTGTGGTGAGTGTGAGTAGAGTGAGTGATAGGTTGATGATGGTGAAAATGATGATTGGAAAGCTCTTGGTGAACGTCATCTCGGGATATGCTCCGCAGGTTGGTCGGAGCGATGAAGGGAAGGACAAGTTCTGGTGTGCGATAGAGGAGCTGATGGAAAACGTGAAAGATGAGGAAGTTGTTGTGGTCGGAGGAGACCTAAATGGACATATGGGAAGGAGTATGGACGGTTTTGAGGGAGTTCATGGGGGTTACGGATATGGTGTGAGAAATGGAGAAGGTGAAAGGATTTTGGAGTTTGCTGATGGAGCTGATTTGTTGATTTGTAATACTCAGTTCCAGAAAGGGGATAATAAGCTTGTTACATACACGTCAGGTGAAGAGGATGATGTGGTTGAGCTTGAACGTGGTTGGATGTCAATGAAAGATAGTCTGTTGGGAGCCATTGGTGAGGTATGTGGATGGACAAAAGGACCACCGAGGCACACAGAAACATGGTGGTGGGATGATGAAGTTAGAAAGAGTATTGACGAGAAGAGGAAGAAGTTCAAGGAGTGGCAGAAGGCGAAGGGTACGGGAGCAGAAAAAGCAGAGCATGAAAGTTATAAGGCAGCCAAAAAGGCTGCAAAGAAAGAGGTAGCAAAGGCGCAGGAGGCATGTAGGAAAATGTTCGGAGAACGCTTGGATTCAGAAGAGGGTCAGACAGTGGTATTCAGGATTGCAAAGCAGATAGCAAAAGAGAGGTGTGATGTGATGGGGGAGTGAGTTGCTTGAAGGATGAAGTGGGACAAATCGTTGTGGACCCAGATGGAATTAAAGGAAGATGGAAAAGATATATGGAAATGCTGTTGAATACAGAGAATGAATGGGATGGCAACATATAGAGTAACCCAGTTTTACGACCGGCAGAGAAGTCAACTGAGAAGGAAGTTGAGGAAGCGATAAAAGCAATGAAGAGTAGAAAAGCAGGAGGGCCGACGGGAGTTGTGGGAGATATGTTGAAGGCAGCAGGAAGTTGGGGTGTGAAGAGAATGACAGAGATCTGTAATCTGGTGGTGAAAGAAGGCCGCATTCCAGTGGCTTGGGAACTGAGTACCCTCGTCCCTCTATACAAGGGGAAAGGTGACCCTCTGGAGTGTGGCTCGTACCGAGCGATAAAGTTATTGGAGCATGGAATGAAGGTTTTGGAAAGGGTGTTGGAGAGGAGGATAAGGAAGAAGGTGAAGATCGACAAAATGCAGTTTGGATTTATGCCAGGAAGAGGAACAACAGACGCCCTCTTTATTGTGAGGCAGTTGCAGGAGAAGTACAAGGAGAAGAGGAAGAAGTTGTTTCTTGGGTTTGTTGATCTGGAGAAAGCATTCGATAGGGTTCCACACGAAGTATTGACATGGGCATTGAGGAAGTTAGAAGTGGAGGAATGGTTGATCAGTGTAGTGATGGCAATGTACAAAAGAGCGTGCACAGCTGAAAGGACGAAGGACGGGAACAGTGGTGAGTTTGAGGTGAAGGTGGAGTGCATCAGGGGTCGGTCCTAAGTCCACTACTATTTGTAGCTGTGATGGATCTGCTGGCTCAGAACGTAAAGGAGGGTTTACCGTGGGAGTTGTTGTATGCAGATGATATGGTGTTGGTTGCGGAAAGTATGGATGGACGGAAGGAAAAGATGAACAAGTGGAAGGAATGCATGGAGAGGGAAGGTCTGAAGGTGAATATAGGAAAGACGAAGGTGATGGCAAGTGGTAAAGCATGTGGTGAGGTGGAAGGAACTGGGAAGTGGCCATGTGCTGTGTGCAGGAAAGGTGTCGGATTGAACTCCATTCAATGTACAATGTGTGCTGAGTGGGTTCATCAAAAATGTAGCGGTCTGAGAGGGTCATTAACCAGTGTGGCAGCTACATTCAAATGTAAGGTGTGCACAGCGGGAGCTGCAGATGGAGGAAATGTTGAGTTGGATCTTGGAGACGGCGTGAAGCTGGAAGGTGTGAAAACATTTTGCTACCTCGGAGACATGCTGAATGGAGAAGGTGGATCAGACTCAGCAACGGTTGCAAGAGTGAGATGTGCATGGAAGAAGTTTCGGGAACTGAGTGGCGTGCTGATGAGGAGGGGAGTGTCGTTGAAGCTGAAGGGAAAGGTGTATGCTGCATGTGTGAGAAGTGTTATGATTTATGGGAGCGAGACATGGGTCATGAATGTAGAGCAGAAACGATGGCTGGAAAGGGTGGAAATGCGAATGGTTCGGTGGATGTGCGGAGTATCGTTGAGAGAGAGGAAGACAAATGATGAATTGCGAAAGATGATGGGAATAGAGCCTGTGATTGATGCTGTGAAGAGGAACAGGTTGAGATGTTTTGGTCATGTGTTGAGGAAGGATGAAAGTGACTGGTTGAGAAGAGTGATGGAAATGAATGTAGAAGGAATTAGAGGATGCGGAAGACCGAGAAAGACTTGGCTAAAGATGGTGGAAGAAGAAATGTGGCAAGGGGGTTAACAAGGAGAGGTGCAGAAAATAGGGCAAAATGGAGAAGATTGTCATGGGGACCGCAAGGCTAACCCCCACTCTAGCAGGGAAAATGGCCTTAAAATGGATGTTGATGTTGTTGTTGTATTGACACAATAGAGTTAATATTTGGTAGCACAGCCTTTGGACAAAATAACTGCAGTCAAGCACTTCCTATAGCCATGAATGAGCTTCTTACACCTCTCTACTGGCTGTGTGGCCCACTCTTCTTGTGTAAACTGCTCCAGTTCTCCCAGATTTGAAGGGTGCCTTCTCCCAACTGCTGTTTACAGATCTCCATGCAGGTTTTCAATGGGATTTAGATCTGGACTCATTGCTGGCCACTTCTGAACAGTCTAGCGTTTTGTCTTGAACCATTACTGGGTGCTTTTTGAAGTGTGTTTGGGTTCATTGTCCTGCTGCAAGACCCATGACCTTCGATGGAGACCCAGCTTTCTGACACTGGGTTGAACATTGCACTCCAAAATGCCTTGGTAGTCTCCTGATTTCATGATGCCATACACACATTCAAGGCACCCAATGCCAGAGCCAGCAGAGCAACCCCAAAACATTACTCAACCTCCTCCATGTTTGACTGTCGGGAAGGTGTTCTTTTCTTTGAGGGATTCATTTTGTTTTCTGTAAACATAGAGATTATGTGATTTTCCAAAAAGCTGTAATTTGGTCTCATCTGTCCACTGGACATTCTCCCAGAAGGATTTTGGCTTGTTCAGGTGTGTTTTGGAAAACTTCAGTCGAGCTTTCTTATGTCTCGCTCAGCAGTGGGGTCCTCCTGGTCCAACCTTAGAACCCCCCTTTCATTGAGTTGGAGATGGATGGTGCGAGTTGAAACTGTCGTACGAGTGCGAGTGCGAGTTGAAACTTGTGTCTGAAGATCAGCTTGAATCTGTTTGATTGTTGATCAAGGTACTTTCTTCACCATTCAAACAATGCTTCGCTGCAATCTTCGATGAAGTTTTCTCTTGTGACCACATCCAGGGAGGTTGGCTACTGTGCCATGGGCCTTAAACTTCCTGATAACATTGCGTGCGGTGGACACAGGAACATCAAGGTCTCTGGAGATGGACTTGTAGCCTTGAGATTGTCCATGATTGGCTACAATTTTGTGTCTGACCTCCTCAGACAATTCCCTGGTTTTCTTTCTTTTCTCCATGCTCATTGCAGTACACACAGTGATACAAAACAGCAGAATGACTCCTTTTCTCTATTCAAACTGGTTGAATGAGTGATTTTTATATTGCAGGCACTTGCAACTCACCACAGGTGAGTTCAATTCCAAAGTAAAGGAGAATCACCTGCTTGAAATCTAATTATTTCTCACAACTTCTAAAAGGTGCCAATAATATTGTCCGGGCCATTTTCGGATTTCTGTGTGGAATAAGCTCAGATTTAGTAATTTTTTTCAGCTTTTTTTTGGTTTTGTTCCACTGTGTACCAAAGCAATACACAAGTGGATACCAAAAGATTTTTTAGTTTCAACAATTCTCTAAAAGAAATGGTGCATTATTTGAAAAAGGTGCAAGGATTACAATACTTCTGGCCACGACTGTATATAAATACAATTAAATCTGTCGCAAGTCTTAGATTTTGATCCGGTTCATTCTAAGAGCATTTCCTTGCACATGAACTTACACATATATACAGTATATAGAGACTTGGCATTTAATATGGAATATTTTTTTTTTCTTGACTTGGGTTTACTTTCTTAACTCAGTATATCAATCTGGTGAGTTTCTTTTACACTTTAGGTGATGTATTTGTTGAAAGAACCATGTCACTGATTGTCTTTCGCAGCAAGAAGTCACCAACAGGATTATATCACAGGTGGCGTGGCAAAATGTACGGACAGGTGCATTTGATGATTGGCTTCACAGTCGGGTATACAAGGGTTGTTGCGTTCTGTATTAGTGGAAAACAACTGCTGCACGTCTCCAAAAGTTATTGCTGCTTCCTCTGGAAATGGTCCGTCAACTCGACAATGCTGTTTGTCATGGAGTGGTGGCTTTACGAAATTACGGCATGAAACAGCGTGCTATTGCTCGGCAGTATGGCATCCCTCAAGGTCAGGTGTCAAAGATCCTGAAACGAAATGCTCAGAGGGGTGTCCCTACTCCAATACCGAGGCCAAGACGTCCCCACAGAACCACAAGGAGGGATGATCGCCAGCTGCACCGGTTAGTCCGCAATGGCCGTACCAAGTCAGCTAATCGGCTTAGGGCTGAGTGGCAGCAACTGACAAATGTGCCTGTATCCAGAAGGCTAGTCAACCAACGATTGGTTTAAGCAGGCTATCGTGCCAGGCGTGCCCTGAGAAAGCCACGCCTGACCAGACAACACCGCCAGCGCCAATTGCAGTGGGCCAGAGAGCACCGTCAATGGCAGCCAGGACACTGGAATCACGTGATCTTCAGTGACAAGTCTAGATTTCTGGTCTATCGTCAAGATGGCCGCGTCCGAGTGCGCAAACAAGTGCATGAAGCCTACAACAAAGGTTGTATAGTGCCAATAGTCCAAGCTGGAGGTGGTGGGGTGACAGTTTGGGCTGCTTTTCATGCAGGGGGCAAAACTGACCTGGTTGTTCTGAATGGAAACTTGAACCAGTTCAAGTACAGGGCCATTCTGGAAGAAACATTGCTTCCATTTGCTCATACAGCCTTTCGAGGAAACTTTGTCTTCCAAGATGACAATGCACGTCCTCATCGTGCTCGCATGATCCAACGCTTTCTGGCTGACCGCTTTGTAGAGCATATGGAGTGGCCTGCCATGTCCCCGGATATGAATCCGATAGAGAACTTGTGGGCAGAATTTACGCGTCAAATCGACAACTTGGACCAGCCTGCCTCTGTGCGTGAATTGCAGCAGGCTGTTGTCACTGCATGGCAAGCGATTCCTGTCCAAACCTTGGCAAATCTCGTGAACAGCATTCCTCAACGTGTACGTGCTCTCCTGAATGCTCGTGGGGGTTACACGAAGTACTGAACTGTAATTTTACTGTCCGTAATCCCAGTCGTAATTTAACTTTTGTTTTTGTTAAAAAAAAAATTGGCAAACGTGCAAAATAAAGAGATATTTCTGGAAAATGTACAGAAGTTTAACACAGTACTGTCCATGAATTGAGTTCGATATCAGTTTACATCAGTTTCAAGGATCAATTTATTTGTTTCGAAATGTCAAATGTGGTTTTTGTTTCTTTTAAAGGTCACATTAACAAAATCTAGAATAATTTCAACATAATTCCAATGAACTTTTGGTTCTAAGACATCTTGAAAATTAAGTTCAGCCCCACAAAAAAAAAATTCCATATTAAATGCCAAGTCTGTATTATATGTATATTCTACCATATAAAACACAATGTGTGTGTGTGTGTGTGTTTGTGTGTCTGTCCCCCTTCATAAGGCTAGGTTTTAAAGGCTTTGAGTATTGCTTTCGGAGGGATTTGAGTGGGGGGGGGGGGGGGGGGTTGACGGGGCAATCTTTGAACATGACTTTGAGTCAACCGGTTTGAAGAACTAAAAGACTCTGAGGACCCCAAATACCCCAAGGACCCAGAAGATCCCGAAAACCCATAAACACCCCGAAGGCCCAAAATACCCCAAAAACCCTTAAATACCCTGAGGACCCAAAAAGACCATGAAGACTGTAAAACACCCAAAATACCCCAAAGACCCAAAATGCACCGTAGACCCTTAAACACCCTGAAGACCCAAAATAACCCAAAGGCCCTTAAACACCCTCAAGACCCCAAGGACCCAAATGACCCAGACGACTTAAAAGACCAACAAGTCCCTGAAAACCCAAAATACCCCAAAGACACCAAGACACTTAAAGACCCAAAATACCCTGAAGACCCTGAAGACCCAAAAGACCACAAAGACCCTGAAGACTGTTAAAGACCCAAACGACCACGGAGATCTAAAATAATCCAAAGACCCAAAATACCCCAAAGACCTTTAAATACCCCTAATACAGAAAATTTCGAAAAGACCCTGAAGACCGACAAGAGCCCAAAGACCCAAAAAATCTCGGTTACTGAAAGGATCGGAAAGAGCCAGAAGACCGAAAAGACCGCAAATACGCCAAAAAAACCGAAGACCCAAAATATCTAAAAGATCTTTAAAGACCAAGAAGACCCCAAAAACCAGGAAGACTGAAAATATTGAAAAGACCCAGAAGACCGAAAAGACCCCAAAGACCGAAAATACCCCGTAGACCCTTAAAGACCAGAAAGACCCAAAAGACCCAAACAATCCAAAAGACCAAAAATACCCTGGAGCCCCTTAAAGACGACCGCCAAGTCATCTCGCGGCGGTATATGACCCAGTGGACCCCAAATTAGCCGTAAGACACAAAATACCCTGAAGACCCTTAAATACCCCAAAGATCCAGATCGAGGACCCAAAATACTCGAATGACTCAAAAGACATAGAAGACCCAAAAGACTCAAATGACCCAAAAGATACCGATGAACCAAAAGACACAAAAGCCACAAAAGACGCTGAAGACCCTGAAGACCCCAATGACCCAAATGACCCAGAGGACAAAAAAGACCCCAAGGACACAAAATACCCGAAGGACTCCGAAGACCCAAAAAGAAGAGTAATGATGCCTCTTACATTGGAATTGTGGATGGTGGCTTGCAAAACTGAGCCTCAAGGTGGGTGTACAGAAGCGGTATTTTTTAAATCACAATAAATACAAGGAACAGGGAGGTGAAATTTTCTGCACGTGATGTGCAATGCGCGCAGAGTAAAACGAGTGTTCATTTACGTCAGCAGGATGTCTAATAAATAAAGATGATACAAGCACCCCTGACACGAGGCCCAGACTTCAGACTTTGGCATGCTCACGTGGCTGTACCGTCAAAAACTGTTCCAACCCGTCATTTTTGACGGGCCTTATACTGGTATGTATATATTATACTGGTATATATATATGTATATATATATTATACAAGCAATATATATATATAGGAGCGAACGCTGGATCAGCACGTCGCTGCGTTCTTGGACGACTCCTCAGCACCATCCCGACACACACCATTGTGTGCGCTACGGAATGAGGTGTTTTATGGCGGCCAGAGTGCAATATATATATATATATCTTCTTTTTTTTGTGTGTATATAACACCCAGGTGGTTGGTGTCTGTGCTTGCCCCACTCCTCCTGCCTCTGTGAATTTAAGTTGATAAACTGAGATTGAATTAATGTGGTGACGGGTGACGATGTAGTGGTCTTGATAGGCCGAATTGGACCTCCTCTGCGTCCAAACAATTTCCTTGTGTCTCCTTGTGTATTAATTTCCTGAACGCTGGAGTACTGTATTTGTTAAGCTTCTTCTTCTACCAGTATTCCTATTTCCTAAAACTAGGATTTAGGATCTAGGAGTATGAAGAAAAATTGCTAAAAATGTGCCATAAACTTTGTAATTTTGAATTTAGGATATAGGAGTATGAAGAAAAATTGCTAAAAATGTGCCATAAACTTAAAAAACATGAAAATTCAAAATCTCTAATTGCTAAAAACTAGGGCATGCCCGTACTATATCTATATCTAAAATTATATCCCCCCCCTCTATTTACATGAAATGGTTTGGTCCAAAGCGAACGGCTTGCGAGTACGGTGACAATCCCCCCCCCCCTCTATTTACATGAAATGGTTTGGTCCAAAGCGAACGGCTTGCGGAGTTTGGTAAAGAAATCGCCATAGCGTGCCCAAACGCGCAGGAAAGCGAAAGAATCGCAAATTAGTTTTTATTAGTTTTAAAACATAGTTTAACGCCAACATAGCGCCAACATAGTTGTGAAATAAATGAATACGCTCTCAAATGTGCCGTCCGAGGCAGAGTCTGTTCGCCACGTTCGGCACACGTGATAGCTCGCTGCTCTCTGATTGGTTGAATCGTTTTTTGGACATAGCTCGGTAACTACTTGTCCGATTAATTTCAAACCTTGAAAAGGCACATCCTCGGGTCCCCAGCAATATACCTGGCAAGTTGCAAGTATATCGGACCCGTGGTTGTCGAGAAACAGCGGTCACAGACAAACAAACACACACACAGACATACACACACACACACACACACACAGAGATTAGTGGAATTATAGATAGACTAGGGCATGCCCGTACTATATCTATATCTAAAATTATATCCCCCCCTCTATTTACATGAATGGTTTGGTCCATTCGCAACGACCACAGAACCCCCCCCTCTATTTACATGCAATGGTTTGGTCCAAAGCGAACGGTTTGGTCCATTCGATGTGATTCGATGATTCGATGTGAATGGTTTGGTCCATTCGCAACGACCACAGAACCCCCCCCTCTATTTACATGAATGGTTTGGTCCATTCGCAAAGCCAAAGCGAACGACCACAGAACCCCCCCCCCCCCTCTATTTACATGAATGGTTTGGTCCATTCGCAAAGCCAAGGCGAACGACCACAGAACCCCCCCCCCCCCCCCTCTATTTACATGAATGGTTTGGTCCATTCGCAACGGCAAAGCGAACGGCGAACGGCTAAATCGCCATAGCTCGGTAAGTACTTGTCCGATTAATTTCAAACCTTGAAAAGGCACATCCTCGGGTCCCCAGCAATATACCTGGCAAGTTTCAAGTATATCGGACCGGTAGTTGTCGAGAAACAGCGGTCACAGACAAACGTACAGACGTACAGACGTACAGAGATTACTGGAATTATAGATAGATGTGCCATAAACCTAAAAAAATGCAAATTCTAAATTTTAGTTGCTAAAAATGTGCCATAAACTGTGAAATTAAATTTTGGATGTAGGAAGTATGAATACAAAATCACAGAACTACCGGTACATATTATCTATAAGAGGTAGTTAAATTTTCAATCCACCGATTTAAAATAACTTGAAAATTTTAACTACCTCTTATAGATAATATGTGGTTCTGTGATTTTGGCTTGATATTCCTACATCTTAAGTTCAATATTACAAAGTTTATGGCGCATTTTTAGCAATTTTTCTTCATACTCCTATATCCTAAATTCAAAATTACAAAGTTTATGGCACATTTTTAGCTATTTTGGCGGCCATTTTGAATTTTCAAGTTGGCTAATCTGCTGGATTTAAAGAATATCTATAAAAGAACATAACTGCCAAATTTCATGCTTGTTTGACAATGTGAACGATTCACCGTAACAATGGGTGTTATCTGCCAAGCTGTTATTGCCCAAGTCGTTCACGAACTCGCTGGTTAGGAGTTACGACTGATGTTCGACTGAAGGTGATTTGGACAGGAATTTGGAACAACTCGGTTTTATCTCCGTGAAAAATACCGCCGTACCGTTAACGTCCACCAGCTTAATGCTATCAGAAGATGGGACATCAGGCTTAACAACGTCTACCTGAGTGACGGTGCGCTTTGTGATGAAACGCCATGCCCCCGAAGCACCAATCTGACGGTTTATCGGGACTCGAACTCACACTACCAGGAAGTACTCCACTTGAAGGCAATCGCACCTCCTGTAGTTGCAGTAAAATTCATGCGAGGGTAAAAGGTAAAGAAGAAGAAGAAGAAGAGTCGGTGATCTGACTACATGGTGATTGACTGCACAGGTAACATGATATGTCCCACGTGGTGCTAATGATGAGTTTGCAAAGTGCAAAGGGCCCAACTCGAACTATTCCCCCCTTCGGGCTAGTAGTCGCCTATTTCCGCTTGTCGGGATGTACATGTACACAAGGTGTGCCATCAAAAGGCGTTTTGTCCATTTAATACGTACTACTAATCTCCATTCGAGACGATGGACATTATCCCGAATTGTGCATTTACGTTAACAATCTCAAGCGTCCACGTATTTAAATGCATTGCCTTATGACGTCATTGTACCTGCGGGCTCTGGCTGGTGGACAACAAAAATGGCGCGTATTCATTGTCGTTGTTGGTTGAAGTTAACCGACAACTTGTGATGTGATAATGACAATTAGCGATTGTTTAGTAAATAATGGCACTGGAATGAAGGTGCTGAATGTGGTACTAGGATGAGGGTGCTCAATGTGGTACTGGAATGAAGGTGCTGAATATGGTGCTGGAAATGCTTCGGGACGTTTGACGAAATTCTGACGTCGAGGATGTAAATATTCGGTAATTATCAGTTAATGCAGTTAATGCCGGACCAGAGTTAAGGGCGGGGATTATGGGAGGTAAAAAGTCATAGGAATGGTTGGGTGAGTAGGGTGTGGTTAGAAGGGGATGGCTGTTGTTAGAAAGGGAGGGAATTTTCAGAATGGCTGAGGTTGGTGTTGTTGTTGTTGTTGGTGTTGTTGTTGATTCGCCCTAGTCAGTTCTGCTCAAACAGGCCTGCGGCGACTCGCACCGAGATAGCCGATTGATCTCCCAGGAGCGACACAGAGATCCATCACATCTAAGGTGTTGTGCTCTTGTTTTGGTGGAGTCAGGACCACGCAGTCTTCCATAGGGGTGTTGTTAGAAAGGGGTGGGGTGTTGTTAGAAAGGGGTGGGGTGTTGTTAGAAAGGGGAGGGGTGTTGTTAGAAAGGGGCGGGGTGTTGTTAGAAAGGGGTGGGGTGTTGTTAGAAAGGGGAGGGGTGTTGTTAGAAAGGGGTGGGGTGTTGTTAGATAGGGGAGGGGTGTTGTTAGATAGGGGAGGGGTGTTGTTAGAAAGGGGAGGGGTGTTGTTAGAAAGGGGAGGGGTGTTGTTAGAAAGGGGTGGGGTGTTGTTAGAAAGGGGAGGGGTGTTGTTAGAAAGGGGTGGGGTGTTGTTAGAAAGGGGTGGGGTGTTTTTAGAAAGGGGAGGGGTGTTGTTAGAAAGGGGAGGGCGTTGTTAGAAAGGGGTGGGGTGTTGTTAGAAAGGGGTGGGGTGTTGTTAGAAAGGGGTGGGGTGTTGTTAGAAAGGGGAGGGGTGTTGTTTGAAAGGGGCAGGGTGTTGTTAGAAAGGAGTGGGGTGTTGTAAGAAAGGGGTGGGGTGTTGTAAGAAAGGGGTGGGGTGTTGTTAGATAGGGGAGGGGTGTTGTTAGAAAGGGGAGGGGTGTTGTTTGAAAGGGTTGGGGTGTTGTTAGAAAGGGGTGGGGTGTTGTAAGAAAGGGGTGGGGTGTTGTTAGATAGGGGAGGGGTGTTGTAAGAAAGGGGTGGGGTGTTGTTAGATAGGGGAGGGGTGTTGTTTGAAAGGGGAGAAGTGTTGTTTGAAAGGGGCGGGGTGTTGTTAGAAAGGGGCGGGGTGTTGTTAAAAAGGGGCGGGGTGTTGTTAGAAAGGGGCGGGGTGTTGTTAGATAGGGGAAGGGTGTTGTTTGAAAGGGGAGGGGTGTTGTTAGAAAGGGGAGGGATGTTGTTTGAAAGGGGAGGGGTGTCGTTTGAAAGGGGCGGGGTGTTGTTAGAAAGGGACGGGGTGTTGCTAGAAAGGGGCGGGGTGTTGTTAGATAGGGGAGGGGTGTTGTTAGAAAGGGGCGGGGTGTTGTAAGAAAGGGGCAGGTTGTTGTAAGAAAGGGGTGGCGTGTTGTTAGATAGGGGAGGGGTGTTGTTTGAAAGGGGCAGGGTGTTGTAAGAAAGGCTGGGGGTGTTGCGGGAGAGGAAGGAGGGGTTAGAGAGGGGAGTGGCGTTTTTAGTAGGGTAGTCGTGTTGTTAGAGAGGGTAGGGTTGTTGTTGGAAAGGGGCGGGGCGGGTGTTGTTAGAAAGGGGAGGCTGGTATCTACCTAAACTGTTATGTAAGGTACCTAAAGTGTTATGCCCATTGAACATAAAGGGAGTAACTAGGCTATTCCATGACAATAATTGCAGTGTAAACGTTCGGGGCAAGTAGGGAGGTGGAGATGCTCTCAGGTGGTTCTCCTGTGAGAGATTAGTCCGAATGGTACAACACGGTTAAGAGCAACAACTTTGCGTTCCTTGTTCTTGAAGGAAGGCAGACCATCGTTTGTATATTGTACATATCTCTGTACTGGGTAAGAATATCCGATCATGGCATGGAGAATTGCTGAACTCCACAGTTACATCCTCTCAGCACATCTGAATGCATCCATTAAGTGTAGACCTCGCGTGTGTACAAACCATTTTGCATCCACGTGTTTGTTCTCCCGGGCAGGAAACCCGCTAAAAGGGCTCCCGCTCGCCCGCTGATTATTCCCTGAGACAGAAGAACCGGTCACCGCTCCCACGGCGCACAATGCGTGCTCGCACCGGCCGAGGGTCGCGATGAAAGGCGCAGCTTTCCTGCCGTGATGTCCGGCTCTTGGAGAGGAGGGGGTAGGGGATTAATTGGAAATGGAAGGGAGAGTTTGCGAGTTTGAGATAGGTGTCTCCTGAACCCAATCAGTCTCAGTGGCACGCATGCTCAGGACTCTGCGCGTTCCCATGGTCATTTGTCATGTCATCCACCATGGTTTGCGGTGATCCTCGAGATCAAAGACTCCATTCACATCACCGATATGGACTCTTCTCCTTGTGTAATGGAATAATGGCCAAAGAGTAGTCCATCTTAGTAGCAAGGAGGAGATAGTCCACAATAGTCTTACTCTCACCGCCAATTCGGCACAGACAGAATGCATCCCCAAAACAAGAAAAAGAGCAATCAGAGATTGCAAACCCTCACCAGGATGTATTTTCAGTGGTTTTTAAGGTTTCTGTGTTAAAACAATTATGACGGCCGAACCACATGACCGATGACGTCATCATCATTTTTTTCCTCCACCAATTTATCCCTAGATGATGCTCAAGAAATTGCATCTTGATCGGATAAAGTTTTGTACTTGTCGAATTATGACGTCATAATGGAGGCACCTATGACATCATCATGGACATATTTTATTCCCCATGGAGAGTTCTTTACAATGAGCCATTTCTCAATTTTTTCTAACCTGTGCTTTCGGAGATATAGAGGTGCAAAGTTTTTCGGTTTTCCCAAGATGGCGGCCGAACCACGTGACATATGACGTCATATTTACCATTTAAAAATTACACAGGTAGAGTTGCACCTATGGTGAAAATTTCCTGTCGATCGGACCAACGGTTGCAGAGAAAATCATATTCATTCTGTGCGGACAAACAAACAGACAGACAGACAGACAGACAAACAAATGAAAAATCACTCATAGAGTGACACTTGGCAAAACAGAACAAAGTAGCATGGCACTCAGTGGAGCATCCTTTTGACCTCAAAAATAATTAGTGGTTGAATTCAGTGACCTGATATGAAAACCGTCTTCAAAGTTTAAGTTAATTGGATGAAAATTGACAATTTTCGAAATTCGACCTATGTTGACCTTTGACATATGGTTATCCCAAATATAGTTGGTGGTTGAATTTAGTTTGCTTATATGTAAATCCCATTCAAATTTCAAGTGATTCAGATGAAAATTGAGGATTTTAGAAATTTGAAATTGTTGTTGACCTTTGACCTATGGTGATCCCAAATATAGTTGGTGGTTGAATTTAGTTTGCTGATATGCAAATCCCATTCAAATTTCAAGTGAATCGGCTGAAAATTGAGGATTTTAGAAATTTGAAATTGTTGACCTTTGGCCTATGTTGACCTTTTGGCCTATGTTGATCTCATCAATAGTTGGTGGTTGAATTCCGTTTGCCGATATGTAAATCTTCTTCAAATTTGAAGTCAATCGGATGAAAATTGAGGATTTTAGAAATTTGAAATGGTTGTTGACCTTTGGCTTATGTTGACCTTTTGGCCTATGCTGATCTCAAAAAATAGTTGGTGGTTGCTTTCAGTAAGGTGATATAAAAATCCTTTTCAAATTTCAAGCCAATCGGTTGAAAATTGACAATTTTAGAAATTTGAAATTGTTGTTGACCTTTGACCTATGGTGATCCCAAAAATAGTTGGTGGTTGAATTTAGTTTGCTGATATGTAAATCCCATTCAAATTTCAAGTGAATCGGTTGAAAATTGAGGATTTTAGAAATTTGAAATTGTTGTTGACCTTTGGCCTAGGTTGACCTTTTGGCCTATGTTGATCTCATCAATAGTTGGTGGTTGAATTCAGTTCGCCGATATGTAAATCCTCTTCAAATTTCAAGTCAATCGGATTTTAGAAATTTTAGATTTTAGATTTTAGAAAATTGAGGATTTTAGAAATGGTTGTTGACCTTTGGCCTATGTTGACCTTTTGACCTATGCTGATATCAAAAATAGTTGGTGGTTGAATTCAGTGTGCCGATATGTAAATCATATTCAAATTTCTAGTCAATCGGATGAAAATTGAGGATTTTAGAAATTCAGAAAAAGTGGTTGACCTTTGGCCTATGTTGACCTTTTGGCCTAAGATTATCTCAAGAATAGTTGGTGGTTGAATTCTGTTCGCCGATATGTAAATCCTATTCAAATTTCAAGTCAATCGGATGAAAATTGAGGATTTTAGAAATTCAGAAAAAGTGGTTGACCTTTGGCCTATGTTGACCTTTGGCCTATGTTGACCTTTTGGCCTATGCTGATCTCAAAAATAGTTGGTGGTTGAATTCAGTTTGCCGTTATGTATATCCTATTCAAATTTCAAGTCAATTGGATGAAAATTGGGGATTTTAGAAATTTGAAATGGTTGTTGACCTTTGGCCTATGTTGACCTTTTGGCCTTTGCTGATCTCAAAAATAGTTGGTGGTTGAATTCAGTTTGCCGATATGTATATCCTATTCAAATTTCAAGTCAATCGGATGAAAATTGAGGATTTTAGAAATTTGAAAAGAGTGGTTGACCTTTGGCCTATGTTGACCTTTTGACCTTTTGACCCCAAAAATCTATAGGATTTTGTCGGACCACGAACTCTACCATTTGGTAACGTTTCGTGAAGATCGGTTTAAAATTGTGACCTGTAGGCAAGTATAAGTGAGCGGACAGACAAACAAACACACACACAAACACACAAACAAACACACAAACAAGAGTCATCAACACACCGTCCTTGCAAAAAAAAATTTTTTTTTTTTTTTTTTGTCAAGTAACAAACGGACTCAAATGCAATACCCTCTCCTCAGGCGAGGGTAATGACACAAAGATTGCTTGCTATTGACCTAAAACTCGAGACCCCGCAAATTGGGAACACTGCTCCAAAATATGTTCCGAAGGTTTGAAACGATCGACAGTTTTGACCCTGAGATCATCCACTTCGATTTGATCAACATCAACCACAGCATCATCGAGCGGCTTCCAGCGGAGAGCGATTTGCGTCTCCTTGTAATGCAATCAACTCGAATACCAACAGTTTTGTGACAATATTCATGGTAACGTCCACCAATTGGGTGTCGATTGTTTGAGCAACTCCCTGTTTCGAAACCTCGTGGTGAAAGGTGGATTACCAACCACAAGAAACACTCGATGTCAGTCGCCAAATTCTGCTGGAATGCCAGAGAGTGTGGTGGCCATGGACGACTAATGTTCATGCAGAAAAGGACGTGAGAATCCGGGCAGTGCCCCTGAAGTTGTTGAGGGTGATGGCTCGAACACACCTACTATTAGCGAAAAACACTAATGGCTGCGGGTTGGCATCAGTTATCATAGGGGTGCAACAGTGTGGCTGATGCATGGCTCCTGTAGCTTAGGGCTGGGAACTTGGAATTTTCTTCCTGGTGCCAATGGCCGAAAGATGAATTACCAACCACAAAAAACACGATGTGAGTCGCCAAATTCTGATGGAATGCGAGAGAGTGTGGTGGCCACTTGGAATTTTGTTCCTGGTGCCAATGGCTCGCCTACTCTTCGCGAAGGACACCGTGGGATCTTCAACATCCACCAACTAATTCCGGCGCAGTTTAACATTGATATTGCAAATGCACATGACTGCGCATCCCATGGAGGCCTCTATGGGTATGACTTCTGGATACTCCATGCCGTGTGGACGAGGCTACCAACCAGCGAACCTGACTGCAGATACAATGGACAAGCTGAAGTGTTAACCTACCATGTACCGGTAAGAACGCTTTGCTATCACCACAGCACAATGGCAAGGCTGGATTCATCGATGTCCGTAAAATCATGCTGCATCATATGATAACTCCAGTGTCGGAAATTGCAATACTAGTCAGGTTCACGATGTTAACAAATATAATTTCGTTCAAAAATTTGGGAGATTAGCAAACCTGTACATTTTTGGAATCATCAGAGCATGGAGAATCCGAAAATCAATGTTGCCATTTGCACAGACACCTGCATGGCCGCCATTTTGGATTTTCAAAATGGCCACCATAAAATACATATTTTTCGCTATCTCGGCTTCTAGTCAACCTAGAACCCTAATTAAATATGCTAATCCTATGTTTTCTGAGTCAAGGAAACCAATAAAGGCCTCAAAATAGTGCTCAGGATTTTAGAAAAGCAACAAACAAAAGTAAGTGAAAAACCATTGTCTTTATATTTGTGATATTGTAGCGGTTACCGCTGGGTATACACAATCGCCTTGCACCTACCGAGGACGCGGCCAGAGAGCGATCACCATGCCGGGCTCGTCCAGGCCACCCGGACAGGCCCAGACGCGCCTCTCCCGGGCATGCCCGGACTCGCCGTTCCCAGGCTCACCCGAGCCACCCGGGCACGCCCGGTCTCGTCTTTCCCAGGCATGCCCAGACTCGCCGTTCCAGGGCTCGCCCAGGACACCCGGGCATGCCCGCTCTCGCCCTTCCAGGGCTCGCCCAGGACACCCGGGCATGTCCAGACTCGCCTTTCCAGGACTCGCCCAGGACGCCCGGGCACGCCCAGCCTCGCCTTTCCAGGGCTCGCCTAGGACGCCCGGGCATGCCCGCTCTCGCCTTTCCAGGGCTCGCCCAGGACGCCCGGGCATGTCCAGACTCGCCTTTCCAGGACTCGCCCAGGACGCCCGGGCACACCCAGCCTCGCCTTTCCAGGGCTCGCCTAGGACGCCCGGGCATACCCGCTCTCGCCTTTCTAGGGCTCGCCCAGGACGCCCGGGTATGTCCAGACACGCCTTTCCAGGGCTCGCCCAGGACGCCCGGGCACGCCCAGCCTCGCCTTTCCAGGGCTCGCCTAGGACGCCCGGGCATGCCCGCTCTCGCCTTTGCAGGGCTCGCCCAGGACGCCCGGGTATGTCCAGACTCGCCTTTCCAGGGCTCGCCCAGGACGCCCGGGCACGCCCAGCCTCGCCTTTCCAGGGCTCGCCCAGGACGCCCGGGCACGCCCAGCCTCGCCTTTCCAGGGCTCGCCTAGGACGCCTGGGCATGCCCGCTCCCGCCTTTCCAGGGCTCGCCCAGGACGCCCGGGCATGCCCGCTCTCGCCTTTCCAGGGCTCGCCCAGGACGCCCGGGCATGCCCGCTCTCGCCTTTCCAGGGCTCGCCCAGGACGCCCGGGCATGTCCAGACTCGCCTTTCCAGGACTCGCCCAGGACGCCCGGGCACACCCAGCCTCGCCTTTCCAGGGCTCGCCTAGGACGCCCGGGCATGCCCGCTCTCGCCTTTCCAGGGCTCGCCCAGGACGCCCGGGTATGTCCAGACTCGCCTTTCCAGGGCTCGCCCAGGACGCCCGGGCACGCCCAGCCTCGCCTTTCCAGGGCTCGCTCAGGACGCCCGGGTATGTCCAGACTCGCCTTTCCAGGGCTCGCCTAGGACGCCCGGGCATGCCCGCTCTCGCCTTTCCAGGGCTCGCCCAGGACGCCCGGGTATGTCCAGACTCGCCTTTCCAGGGCTCGCCCAGGACGCCCGGGCACGCCCAGCCTCACCTTTCCAGGGCTCGCCTAGGACGCCTGGGCATGCCCGCTCTCGCCTTTCCAGGGCTCGCCCAGGACGCCCGGGCATGCCCGCTCTCGCCTTTCCAGGGCTCGCCCAGGACGCCCGGGCATGTCCAGACTCGCCTTTCCAGGGCTCACCCAGGATGCCCGGGCAGGTCCAGACTCGCCTTTCCAGGGCTCGCCCAGGACGCCCGGGCACACCCAGCCTCGCCTTTCCAGGGCTCGCCCAGGACGCCCGGGCATGCCCGCTCTCGCCTTTCCAGGGCTCGCCCAGGACGCCCGGGCATGTCCAGACTCGCCTTTCCAGGGCTCGCCCAGGATGCCCGGGCAGGTCCAGACTCGCCTTTCCAGGGCTCGCCCAGGACGCCCGGGCACGCCCGGTCTCGCCTTTCCCGGGCAAACGCTCCGGCATGATGTGTATATATATTGCTGCCCGATAAACGGGCTTTACAGAGTGTGCTGGGTTCTGTACGAATAAACATGCTTTGAACTCAACCAAATGGCCTCGTTCTCTCGCCGTCCACGACTCCTAAACTGGTGACCTCGACTACCCCCGAACGGATTCGGGGGCTGCACGACCCCTAAAATATAACTGTATTACATAATACATGGTATTGCAAGTCCTTTGAAGTTATAGGTATGGGTTTATAAAGCAAGAAAGCAGCCTTGTTAGTATCAGATTGAACTATAAGTCCAACACACAGGATCTACTAGGTTGTTACCGTTCAGGAATATGCTTTTACAGATCTTCATCACTGTCCTGAGTGTCATTTTCGCAAAGGTGTCTACGCAAATGTAAACATTAATTTTTGGATTCCTCATGCTCTGAATATTCCAAAAATGTATAGTTTTGCTAATCTCCAAAAATTTTGAGCAAAAAAACCATACTGAACCTGACTATAGTGTTCAATATACTTTATTCTGGACAATCACACAACTCGCATCAAAAGATGAATTTTTCTAGTAGAGCATAGTACGTGCTTGCTGTATGTTTGCATAATCAGTACAGTGTGGGCAACGTGCATGATCTAACAGTGATGCTTCCTGAACCGGTCAGACTAGCTTATGCACCTGCTCATAACGCAAGAGAACCAGGTGGGGTGAGATTAATGGTTCGGTTGGGTTGTAAGAATAGAAGTAAAGTCGGAAGGAAGTCTACTAATCAAGTACATGCTGGGATGGCGAGTTTAAGGGACAAGCGAGGAACACGTAGGTGCGAAACAAGAGCAATGGTAATAACCAAGAGGGAAGATCCTGGAAGTGGTGCCAGGTAGGGAGTTTCCTTGAGGATGGGGGAAGGGAGCCACACGGTTGGAAACAAGCGTTCCGCAACCATGAGAGACGTCAATCAGCCAGTCTGTAGTGTACATTACACCTCAGCCAGTGGCGGTGACACCTGTTGAACTCTGCATGACACCAGACAGATGTGTGGATGTTATGGAAGACGTTACATATTAATCCAGGAGAAACAAGCAACAAATATGAACTCAAAATGACGAAAACATCTGTCTCTGATCGTTGTTATGAGCTATGGGGTGCAGGTAAAGGATTCTGAAGGATTTGTTGTTGTCTTAAAATGTTTTCTTTTATTATATTGTACAACCCATGTCTTTGTCTGCTCGATGACGTGTTCGGTGTTCTTGTCAGTTTTTTCGTTTGACTTCCCCACAAACCATATGAGCATTGACAGTGAATATTTAAGCTAACGACTGGAGAGACCCCGGAACAGAATTGGCTGGGCAGACAACATGCACTTGATAGGTCCGGCCTCGTAGTTTCACAACTTGGAACACCATGACCGAGCACTAGACTCGGCCTTAAGGAAGTCTCAACCGGAACAATGTGCCGTGAGTGGGAGGTGATTCCGGCCACACAGGATATGTTCAGAGAGAGGACGGCAGTGTGGGGCCATCCAATTGGCTGTCGCCGATGAGACCATGCGTAGTACAGATCTTCTATATATATTTTTTTTAATAAAATGGATTTGAGGGAACCAGAGAGAATGTGTGCAGGAGATTGGTTATGTCGAGGAGGAGCCAGAAATGTGGTCAAGGAGCCAATGGGTGGAGTTGGGAAACCAGAAAGGAGGTGATCAATACTCTTGGGGGACCCTGGACCTCCAGTTCCTGGATCCGGACCTGTCGACCTCCAGCCCTTGGTTTTTTTGTGTGTCCGACCCGCTCAACCTGAGGACACGTGGCACTTGAGCTCCAAGTGAGCCCAGCTGTGGAGGCTGCACTGTTGTTCCCATCAAGTCCTCTGCAACTGAGAAATCAAACTTTTCTTCTCCACCACGTCAAGAAACGTTACTCCGTTAGAGAAAGGCAGAGACCTAAATCGCTCTCATTTCCTTTTATTGTTTTTGCCCTATGACTGTGAAAGATCTGAAATTGAAACGGTGTTAAATTTGCTGTACATCATTTCATTACCTGAAGCATTGTTACTGTACCCAATTCATTTAAATTATTCAATAAATTTCGAGTTTATCTATTGTGGAAATAAATTCGAGTTTATCTATTGCAATAAATTGCGAAAAAAATGAAAATTCAAAAAAAATTAAATTGCTAAAAATGTGCCATAAACTTCAAAAAATGAAAATTCAAAAAAAATTCAATTGCTAAAAATGTGCCATAAACTTCAAAAAATGAAAATTAAAAAAAAATTCAATTGCTAAAAATGTGCCATAAACTTCAAAAAATGAAAATTCAAAAAACCAATTGCTAAAAAGTGCCATAAATTCCAAAAAATGAAAATTCAAAAAATTCCATTTGCTAAAAATGTGCCATAAACTTCAAAATATGTAAATTTAAAAAATTCCAATTGCTAAAAATGTGCCACAAACTTCAAAAAATGAAAATTAAAAAATTCCATTTGCTAAAAATGTGCCATAACTTCAAAAAATAGAAATTCAAAAAATTCCAATTGCTAAAAATGTGCCATAAACTTCAAAAAATGAAAATTAAAAAATTCCATTTGCTAAAAATGTGCCATAACTTCAAAAAATAGAAATTCAAAAAATTCCAATTGCTAAAAATGTGCCATAAACTTCAAAAAATGAAAATTCAAAAAATTCCATTTGCTAAAAATGTGCCATAACTTCAAAAAATAGAAATTCAAAAAATTCCAATTGCTAAAAATGTGCCATAAACTTCAAAAAATGAAAATTCAAAAAATTCCATTTGCTAAAAATGTGCCATAAACTTCAAAATATGTAAATTTAAAAAATTCCAATTGCTAAAAATGTGCCACAAACTTCAAAAAATGAAAATTAAAAAATTCCATTTGCTAAAAATGTGCCATAACTTCAAAAAATAGAAATTCAAAAAATTCCAATTGCTAAAAATGTGCCATAAACTTCAAAAAAGGAAGATTCGAAAAACCCCAATTGCTAAAAATGTGCCATAAACTTCAAAAAATGAAAATTCTAAAAATTATTTTAAATTACCTGTTCTTCTTCGGGTTATTTGCCCGTCTCATTCACCGCACAATTTGTGAGCCGGCGATCTCCATATGATTATTCAGATGGCAACATTACACTTAATTAATGCAATTCAGATTGTATTTGGAATTGATGTGAAAAACTTTCAATTGTTTTTAGGCTTTGTCTGAGTTTTTTATATCAAGTGTAAAAACATCATCGATATTATCATCAACATCGTGTATCACCTCTACTATCAGAGAGCCGCTGGTCTGTCTGTATGTGTTGCCATTTTTCTCAGAGATGCCTGAACGGATCTTCGTCAAACTTTCACACGTCCATCGGTGAGTGCCAGGGAGTGTTTCAGGCAAAAAAAAAAAAACATTTAAAGAAAAAACAATAATAATAATTTCTTCAAAATGCCAACAGGATTAGAACATCACCAGACAACACCGGCTACTCCTGCAAGTGGTCTATACAGAGCCTCGGTTCTGCTGAAGCCGTTTCTTGGCTAGGGTTACAATCCTCGACGGGTCACCACTCTGACATAAGTTAGAGCAGGAATTTAGAACTTGTTCAGGATGTCGGTGATGGCTCGTCGACTCTTCGTGAAGGACACCGTGGGATATTTAACATCCACCAACGAATGTTAGGAGATGGGAGGGACACACTGTTCAATGACCATCCGAGGGACGGCACATATACTTTTTACCCTCGCTTGAGGAGAGGGTATTGAATTTGAGTCCGTTTGTTTGTCTGTTTGTCTGTCTGTCTGTTTGTTTGTCTGTTTGTCAGTCTGTCTGTTTGTTTGTCTGTTTGTCTGTCTGTCTGTTTGTTTGTCTGTTTGTTTGTCTGTCTGTTTGTTTGTCTGTTTGTCCGCACCGAATAAATATGATTTTCTCTGCAACCGTTGGTCCGATTGACAGGAAATTTTCACCATAAGTGCAACTCTACCTGCATAATTTTTTTATGATAATTATGATGTCGTAGGTCACGTGGTTCGGCCGCCATCTTGGAAAAACCGAAAAACTTTGCACCTCTATATCTCGGAAAGAGCTGAATAGAAAAAATTGAGACATGGCTCATTGTAAAGAACTCTCCATGTGGAATAACATCTGTGAATGATGATGTCATAGGTGCCTCCATGAAGACGTCATAATTTGACAAGTACAAAACGTCATCTGATCAAGATGAAATTTCTTGAGCATAATCTAGGAATAAATTGGTGGAGACTTTTTTTTATTATTACGTCATCGGTCACGTGGTTCGGCCCATTTGTTTTAACACAAAAGCCTTAAAAACCACTGAAAATACATCCTGGCGAGGGTTTGCAATCTCTGATTGCTCTTTTTCTTGTTATTATCTGTATTATAGAATATACCATTGAGAGAATATAGCAACACATGACGAGGCTTAGATTCTTTAATAAAAACTAGAACAACACTCGGTAGAGAGAGAGCATGCCCCTCCAGGATAAGATGTACGTTTTGTATCCCTCTGATAGGCCAGATCTGGATTCGTACCTGAACAAATATCTAATCGGCGTGTTCTCGTCACCTACCATACTCGTCCACCTAGTTTTGTCATGTTGACCACAACTTTTTAAGACATCGTGATTTATACAGTTTTAGGTCCTATCTCTCAATGGTGAAGAATCACTTTAAATATATATATAGACAGACTTGGCCTTTAATATGGAATTATTTTTTTTCTTGACCTGGGTTTAATTTCTGAACTCAGCGTATCAATCTGGTGAGTTTCTTTTACGCTTCGGTGATTTCTTTGTTAAAAGAACCATGTCACCGATTGTCTGTCGCAGCAAGAAGTCAACAACAGGATTACATCACAGGTGGCGTGACAAAATGTACGGACAGGCACATTTGACGATTGGCTTCACAATCGGGTATATAAGGGTTGTTGCATTCTGTATTCGTGGAAAACAACTGCTGCACGTCTACAAAAGTTATTGCCGCTTCCTCTGGAGATGGTCCGTCAACTCGACAATGCTGTTCGTCATGGAGTAGTGGCTTTACGAAATTCCGGCATGAAACAGCATACTATTGCTTGGCAGTATGGCATCACTCAAGGTCAGGTGTCAAAGATCCTGAAACGAAATGCTTAGAGGGGTGTCCCGACTGCAATACTGAGGCCAGGACGTCCCGGCAGAACCACAAGGAGGGATGATCGCCAGCTGCACCGGTTAGTCCACAATGGCCGTACCAAGTCAGCTAATCGGCTTAGGGCTGAGTGGCAGCAACTGACAAATATGCCTGTATCCAGAAGGCTAGTCAACCAACGACTGGTTCAAGCAGGCTATCATGCCAGGCATCCCCCGAGAAAGCCACGGCTGACCAGACAACACCGCCAGCGCTGATTGCAGTGGGCCAGAGGGCACCGTCAATGGCAGCCAGGACACTGGAATCACGTGATCTTCAGTGACGAGTCTAGATTTCTGGTCTATCGTCAAGATGGCCGCGTCTGAGTGCGCAGACAAGTGCATGAAGCCTACAACAAAGATTGTATAGTGCCAAGAGTCCAAGCTGGAGGTGGTGGGGTGACAGTTTGGGCTGCTTTTCATGCAGGGGGCAAAACCGACCTGGTTGTTCTGAATGGAAACCTGAACCAGTTCAAGTACAGGGCCATTCTGGAAGAAACATTGCTTCCACTTGCTCGTGCAGCCTTTCAAGGAAACTTTGTCTTCCAATATGACAATGCACGGCCTCATCGTGCTCGCATAATCCAACACTTTCTTGCTGACCGTGGTGTCGAGCATATGGAGTGGCCTGCCATGTCCCTGGATATGAATCCGATAGAGAATTTGTGGGCAGAATTAACGCATCAAATCGACAACTTGGACCAGCAGCCTGCCTCTGTGCGTGAATTGCAGCAGGCTACTGTCGCTGCATGGCAAGCGATTCCTGTCCAAACCTTGGCAAATCTCGTGACCAGCATGCCTCAACATGTACGTGCTCTCCTGAATGCTCGTGGGGGTTACATGAAGTACTAAACTGTAATTTTACTGTCCGTAATCCCAGTCGTAATTTAACTTTTCTTTTGTGAATTTTTTTTTTGCTAATGTGCAAAATAAAGAAATACTTCTGGAAAACGTACAGAAGTTTAACACAGTACTGTCCGTGAATTGAGTTTGATATCGGTTTACATCACTTTCAAGGATCAATTTATTTGCTTCGAAATGTCAAATGTGGTTTTTTTGTTTCTTTTAAAGGTCACATTAACAAAATCTAGAATAATTTCAACATAATTCCAATGAACTTTTGGTTCTAAGTCATCTTGAAAAGTAAGTTCACCCCCACAAAAAATATATTCCATATTAAATGCCAAGTCTGTATATATATATATATATATATATATATATATATATATATATATATATTCGGATCGTATTCGGATCCGGATTCAATTTTTCACCAAAATTGAATCAATTCTTCCTTATCACACATCCAACCTGTCCACCAAATTTTGGCCCAATCCGTCCACAAATTTGAGATATGATGCTATATATCGTTTTTTGCCCTATCACTCAATGGTGAAGAATCATTTAAAATTTTCTCAGATCCGAATCCGGATCTTCACCAAAATCTAATCATTTTATCTGCGTTACATACCAAAGCTCTCCACCAAATTTTGTCCGAATATGTCCACAACCTTTTGAGATACCCTGTTCACAGACAGACAAACAAACAGGGGTGGAAACAACCTTACATACACCCTCGGTGGCGAAGGTAATAATCCTTGTCTTCATATAATTACAAATCATATAATTACAAATCAATAATTACAAATCATTTTTAAAGCCATTAAAATAAAGAAGATCCATCCTAATAAACATGTAATCTTAGAAACTGCTGCCTCTTAATGATACTCGTCAGATCTCATCTTGTCAAAGGATCTGTTGTGGTATTTTCTTCCAAAATGTGATACGATACACTCCGGATGTTAAGTTCCAAAAGTTTCGCATGAAGAAAAATAAAGAAACCTGGAGAAGTGGCTCAATTCACTCACTTATGGACCTGCTTGATCACAAACCTGTTCTTCTATGAAAGTTTACTTCTCCATAAAAAGGTAATACGTAAAGCTGATTTGTGAATTATTTTCAATCCGTTGATAAATTCTCATTCAAACTTGTAAACTCTTGAACAAGTAAACACATTGGACACCCCAAGTAACACGGTCACATTAAAATTTGTTTTGACGTTGGTAAAGTGTCAGGCTTCAAAAACATCAGGAAAATATTTTTAAAACATTTCATGTTTCAACAATATTGCTGAGATATTTCAAAAACATTTCAACTTCTTGAATTAAGTAGTGTCGACGATCTCTTCCTTATCGACAAAGCGTTCATGGTGAGTTATGTCCGATACTTCATCCATTTTAATGCTGATACATTGCGCATCATCAACTGCTGCTTCTGCTATGAGTGTGTGACATCTGAACAATGGCGTTCTATACACCTGATGATGTACTCGTATATGTTGCATTTTTTTTTTTTGCTGCGTTAGTAGTTCGTAAAATGATCCCAGATGAGGGTGTCATAGTGTCCCATCGGATGTAGGATTTCCAGAAAGAAACCTCTGCTCAACGACGAAGCATTCTCTTCTTCTTTAGTTGTGAGCCCACGCACATGAAACGAAAAGTGCGGTTAAGCAATATCGGTTCACTTCTGTCTGTCTGTCCTTCTGTCTACAAACATCGGTTTATGATGGAGGAAAAACTTCATTTCAATTGAATCGGAACAACAACAACAACAACAACATGCATTTTAAGGCCATTTTCCCTGCTAGAGCGGGGGTTAGCCTTGCGGTCCCCATGACAATTTTCTCCATTTCGCCCTATTTTCTGCATCTCCCCTTGTTAACCCCCTTGCCCGCATTTCTTCTACCACCATCTTTAGCCAAGTCTTTCTCGGTCTTCCCCGTCCTCTACTTCCTTCAACATTCATTTCCATCACTCTTCTCAACCAGTCACTTTCATCCTTCCTCAACAAATGACCAAACCATCTCAACCTGTTCCTCTTCACAGCATCAATCACAGGCTCTATTCCCATCATCTTTCGCAATTCATCATTTGTCTTCCTCTCTTTCAACGATACTCCGCACATCCACCGAACCATTCGCATTTCCACCCTTTTCAGCCTTCGTTGCTGCTCCACGTTCATTACCCATGTCTCGCTCCCATAAATCATAACACTTCTCACACATGCAGCAGACACCTTTCCCTTCAGCTTCAACGACACTCCCCTCCTCATCAGCACGCCACTCAGTTCCTGAAACTTCTTCCATGCACATCTCACTCCAGCAACCGTTGCTGAGTCTGATCCACATTCTCCATTCAGCATGTCTCCGAGGGAGCAAAATGTTTTCACACCTTTCAGCTTCACGCCATCTCCAAGATCCAACTCAACATTTCCTCCATCTGCAGCTCCCTCTTTGATGAACCCTCTCAGCGCACATTGTACATTGCATGGAATTCACTCCGACACCCTTCCTGCACACAGCACACGGCCACTTCCCAGTTCTTTCCACCTCACCACATGCTTTACCACTTGCCATCACCTTCGTCTTTCCGATATTCACCTTCAGACCTTTTGTCTCCATACATTCCTTCCACTTGTTCATCTTTTCCTTCAGTCCATCCATACTTTCCACAATCAACACCAGATCATCTGCATACAACAACTCCCACGGTAAACCCTCCTTTACATTCTGAGCCAGCACCTCCCTCACAGCTATAAATAGTAATGGACTTAGTACCGACCCCTGATGCACTCCCACCTTCACCTCAAACTCAACACTGTTCCCGTCCTTCGTCCTTACAGCTGTGCGCTCTCTTTTGTACATTGCCATCACTAGACTGATCAACCATTCCTCCACTCCTAAGTTCCTCATTGCCCATGTCAATACTTCGCGTGGAAACCTATCGAATGCTTTCTCCAGATCAACAAACCCAAGAAACAACTTCTTCCTCTTCTCCATGTACTTCTCCTGCAACTGCCTCACAATAAAGAGCGCGTCTGTCGTACCTCTTCCTGGCATAAATCCAAACTGCATTTCGTCAATCTTCACTTTCTTCCTTATCCTCCTCTCCAACACCCTTTCCAATACCTTCATTCCATGCTCCAATAACTTTATCGCTCAGTACGAGCCACACTCCAGAGGGTCACCTTTCCCCTTGTTTAGAGGGACGAGCGAGGATACTCAGTTCCAAATCCACTGGAATGCGGCCCTCTTACACCACCAGCTTACAGATCTCTGTCATTCTCTTCACACCCCAACTTCCTGCTGCTTTCAACATATCTCCCACAACTCCCGTCGACCCTCCCGCTTTTCTACTCTTCATTGCTTTTATCGCTTCCTCGACATCCTTCTCAGTTATCTTCTCTGCCAGTCCTAAAACTGAGTTACTCTCTATGTTGCCATCCCATTCATTCTCTGTATTCAACAGCATTTCCATATATCTTTTCCATCTTCCTTTAATTCCATCTGGGTCCACAATGATTTGTCCCACTTCATCCTTCAAGCAACTCACCCCCATCACATCACACCTCTCTTTTGCTATCTGCTTTGCAATCCTGAATACCGCTCTCTGACCCTCTTCCGAATCCAAGCGTTCTCCGAACATTTTCCTACATGCCTCCTGCGCCTATGCTACCTCTTTCTTTGCAGCCTCCCTGGCTGCATTATAACTTTCATGCTCTGCTTTTTGTGCTCCCGTACCCTTCGCCTTCTGCCCCTCCTTGAACTTCTTCCTCTTCTCGTCAATCCTCTTTCCAACTTCATCATCCCACCACCATGTTTCCGAGTGCCTCGGTGGTCCTTTTGTCCATCCACATACCTCACCAACGGCTCCCAACAGACTATCTTCCATTGACATCCAACCACTTTAAAGCTCAACCACATCATCCTCTACCATACTCAGCCTCTCTTTTAATGCCTCCCTTACTGTCACCTCTTTCAACCTCCACACCTTCATTCTCGGTTGGTACTTCACCCGCCGAGCTCTCCTCGCATCTTTCACCCTTATGTCGCAGACAACCAAGTGGTGCTGTGAAACAGCCTCCTCCCCCGGGATCACCTTTGTGTCCCGGAGGTGCCCCCTATCTCGCCTACGCACCATCAGGTTGTCAACGGTTGTCGTCGACCCACCTGACGTGTATGTAACAAGCTTATTATCCTCTTTCTGGAACTGAGTATTACAAATCAACAAATCAGATCCATCAGCAAATTCCAAAATCCTTTCACCTTCTCCATTTCTCACACCATATCCGTAACCCCCATGAACTCCCTCAAAACCGTCCATACTCCTTCCCACATGTCCATTTAGGTCTCCTCCTACCACAACAACTTCCTCGTCTTTCACGTTTTCCATCAGCTTCTCTATTGCACACCAGAACTTGTCCTTCTCTTCATCGCTCCGACCGACCTGCAGAGCATATCCCGAGATGACGTTCACCAAGAGCTTTCCAATCATTATTTTCACCATCATCAACCTATCACTCACTCTAGTCATACTCACCACACTGTCTACAAACTCCTCAGAAAACAGGACACCAACACCATTCACGCCCTCCGGGCACCCTTGCCACACAAACTTGTATTTCTGTCCCTGCCTACCCTTCACCATTCTCACACCACTTCCCTTCCATCTCGTCTCTTGCACACAACATATGCCCACTCTTCTTCTGACCAATACTTCCACCACTTCTCCTGATCTCCCTGTCATTGTCCCTACATTCTATGTCCCAAACCTCAGAAACCGATCTCCACTTCGGGCTGTACCCTGCCCATTGGAAGTTGTAATTGTCATGGTTCTCTTTTTGAGGCAATGTTTTTATGGCCGGATGCCCTTCCTGACGCCAACCCTCTTAGTCGCCTCCTTCGACACGCAGGGATACGGTGTGCCTATTCTAAACCAGGGTACACACCGGGATGATCAATGGTGGCCGAAAGCATATCTCAGCCAACTCCACCCGCACATCCAATCGCACATTGAATCGGAACATGAATCTGAAAACAAACCTGCAGTTTAGCAGTACTTTGGCTCTGAATGTCCTGATTGTACATGGATAGAGAGGAGTGAATTAAGCTTTTTACTCTGTCTGTCTCTGTTTACATTTCATCAACATTAAAATTGATGATCTTAATCATAGCTCAGGCCAATTGGATGAAAATTGATGCTTTTTCAGAAGAAAATTGATGATTTTATAAGGTTCACCTTGAGTTGACCTTTGACCTGACTTTTCAACCTCAAAAATAGTTGGTTTCCCAATTCAGTGATGTACTATGCAATTGTTGTTTAATGTTCAGGTTAATCGGATGAAAATTGACTATTTTTCAGATGAAAAGTGATGATTTTAGAAGTTTGACCTTGTGTTGACCTTAGACCTTTTGACCTTAAAAATACTTGGTTTCCCAATTCAGTGATGTACTATGCAGTTGCTGTTTAATTTTAATTGAATGAAAATCAACCATTTTTCAGATGAAAATTGATGATTTTAGAAGTTTGACCTTGTGTTGACCTTAGACCTTTTGACCTTATAAATACTTGGTTTCCCAATTCAGTGATGTACAATGCAATTGCTGTTTAATTTTAATTGAATGAAAATTAACCAGTTTTCAGATGAAAATTGATGATTTTAGAAGTTTGACCTTGAGTTGACCTTTTGACCTTAAAATACTTGGTTTCCCATTGCAGTGAGGCACTATGCAATTGCTGTTTAATTTTAATTGAATGAAAATTGATGATTTTTCTGATGAAGATTGATGATTTTAGAAGTTTGACCTTGAGTTGACTTTTGACCTTTTGACCACATAATCGTTGGTTTTCCAATTCTGACTCAATATGCAAATGCTGTTCAACTTTCAAGTCAATCAGATGAAAAATTGCGAATTTAGAAATTGGACCCCAAGATGACCTTTGACCTCAAAATCAATAGCCTTTTCAGTTGTGACTACCTGTACAACTCGGTAAAGTTTCATGACAATTAGTTTAGAATTGTGACTTGTTGTCGAGTGACAAACAAACAGACAAACAGACACAGAGAGAATAGCAAAGTCAACCGACCAATATACTTGAAAAATATTCGATTTTGCAAGTAACAAAAAGACAAACAGACAGGGGTGACAACATAACATCCATTCACCTTCGGTGGCGGAGGTAACAATCCTAAATTGATTATCTTTTTTGTGATTCATAAATACAACGTTAAGATTATATAATGACAAGATAACTTTTAATGCACAATCTCTCGAGATTCCGTCATCTCACGATATTTTACGTGAAAGACAGACAGACTTGAGAAGCGTATTATTATATAGACTAGCAGAAACCCGTGGAACATCCACGGAAGGGAGGATGTGGTGTATGGATAGAGTGTACCATTATGGATAGCATAGGGGATTTGCTTGTCCGAGTAAGAGTTAGGAAGAAAGATGAGAATGAAGAGTGCGTATATGAACAACGATCGCCGACACCGGCACAAATGCATGCTCTGGAGTGTCCACTCAGTGGACGGCTTGCTTTCGCCTTCGCCTGTCCAATCAGCGGACGGCTTGCTTCGCCTTCGCCCAGCAGACGAAGCTTATTATCCTCTTTCTGGAACTGAGTATTACAAATCAACAAATCAGCTCCATCAGCAAACTCCAAAATCCTTTCACCTTCTCCATTTCTCACACCATATCCGTAACCCCCATGAACTCCGTCAAAACCATCCATACTCCTTCCCACATGTCCATTTAGGTCTCCTCCTACCACAACAACTTCCTCATCTTTCACGTTTTCCATCAGCTTCTCTATCGCACACCAGAACTTGTCCTTCTCTTCATCGCTTCGACCAACCTGCGGAGCATATCCCGAGATGACGTTCACCAAGAGCTTTCCAATCATCATTTTCACCATCATCAACCTATCACTCACTCTAGTCACACTCACCACACTGTCTACAAACTCCTCAGAAAACAGAACACCAATACCATTCACGCCCTCCAGGCACCCTTGCCACAAAAACTTGTATTTCTGTCCCTGCCTACCCTTCACCATTCTCACACCACTTCCCTTCCATCTCGTCTCTTGCACACAACATATGTCCACTCTTCTTCTGACCAATACTTCCACCACTTCTCCTGATCTCCCTGTCATTGTCCCTACATTCCATGTCCTCCACGGAAGGGAGGATGTGGTGTATGGATAGAGTGTACCATTATGGATGGCATTGGGGATTTGCTTGTCGGAGTAAGAGTTAGGAAGAAAGATGAGAATGAAGAGTGCGTATATGAACAACGTATTTATTGCAATCTACTTAAATGACAATGCTACGATATACTTTTGAAAATATCACGTACCGTCTCGAAGTCAATGCCATCCTTTTATCTCTTCGTATACAACTCACTGATTTCTACCTTATCGTGAACAGGGTAAAGCCTACTTTGATAATCATGAACGGTGGCAGATGCAGGAGTTGTTGAAACGAAAGGGGGGGGGGGGCTGATCATGACCTACCCGACGCCACATGGCCTACGCCATTTCATTTGTTGAGATCATGGCCACAACGGAAACACAACTGGATAGGTAGGGCCTAGGCCTACGCCTACGTTTCATCACTTGGCGAAGTACACTTTGTTTTAAGCTTTCAGAAGCTGAAGCCTTGTTATTTATTGCTTTATATGATACTGATGGGCTGCTGATCGGTTTCACTTCGTCGTAATCACAGTATATGGAATAAATTATGGTAAACCCACCTGATGAGGTTAGCGTACACCGCGATCGATGACACTGGCACAAATGGCGGAATGCATGCTCTGGATTGTCCACTCAGTGGACGGCTTGCTGTCGCCTTCGACTGTCCAATCAGCGGACGGCTTGCTGTGCCTTCACCCAGCAGACGCCAATACGATGGCGTCGTAAGATGGCGTCGTATCGGCCGTTAATCGGATGCTTTTGGGCCCCAACGTCGGCTAATTCCGATTTTTCGAGTATGACTGTACGTGATGAACTAAGAGCGCGGTTCGTAGATCGTAAATCCATTGGTGCCGTGGACATCGGGTCACTGGGTGCGGCGTAAAAGGGATAACAAAGTCGAGTCCTTACGGTATTATTATATAGATGAGACCTCACTAAATTACTGTACACAGTTAACACTATCTCTTTGGAGTTAACACTATAATTGATCCCCCTACGAATATAAGCTAAACCCCTATTTATCTTTACCAAGCTGTCTGCTTACCCCGTACCCCCGTTATCTATGTGTTACCAGTCCCAGATCCCTCTCCTATGTTACCACTCCCAGATCCCTCTCCTATGTTACCACTCCAATATCCCTCTCCTATGCTACCACTCCAAGATCCCTCTCCTATGTTATCACTCCCAGATCCCTCTCCTATGTTACCAGTCCCAGATCCCTCTCCTATGTTACCACTCCCAGATCCCTCTCCTATGTTACCACTCCCAGATCCCTCTCCTATGTTACCACTCCCAGATCCAACTCCTATGTTATCACTCCCAGATCCCTCTCCTATGTTACCACTCCAAGATCCCTCTCCTATGTTACCACTCCCAGATCCCTCTCCTATGTTACCACTCCCAGATCCCTCTCCTATGTTATCACTCCCAGATCCCTCTCCTATGTTACTACTCCCAGATCCCTCTCCTAGGTTACCACTCCCAGATCCCTCTCTTATGCTACCACTCCCAGATCCGTCTCCTATGTTATCACTCCGAGATCCCTCTCCTATGTTACCACTCCCAGATCCCTCTCCTATGTTATCACTCCCAGATCCCTCTCCAATGTTACCACTCCCAGATCCCTCTCCTATGTTACCACTCCCAGATCCCTCTCTTATGTTACCACTCCAAGATCCCTCTCCTATGTTACCACTCCAAGATCCCTCTCCTATGTTACCACTCCAAGATCCCTCTCCTATGTTACCACTCCCAGATCCCTCTCTTATGTTACCACTCCAAGATCCCTCTCCTATGTTACCACTCCCAGATCCCTCTCCTATGTTACCACTCCAAGATCCCTCTCCTATGTTACCACTCCAAGATCCCTCTCCTATGTTATCACTCCCAGATCCCTCTCCTATGTTATAACTCCCAGATCCCTCTCCTATGTTACCACTCCCAGATCCCTCTCCTATGTTACATGCTCCAAGATTGCGCTTTGTATTGTAGTTCCTATTTTCATTATTCTTACCCAACCCCATTACCTGACATTCTCATCGCTAACACAGGTAACATTAATATTTAGAAAAGAAGACCGATAGCTAGTCTAACAACGGTTTATTTAACCCATGACCTTACCATGTGTACCCTGAGTAGGTATGCAAAATATGAGGAAAATTGGCTAAGTAGTTTTCAATTCTATGAGGAAGGTACACTCACAGACAGACAGACACTTTAAGGGACAGCAGCCAAATAAAGAGGCCTACATACTGTATTTATAGCCAGAAAACGTTTTCAATGATGAATAAAAAGATTGCACAGAATATTTCCAAAAGTATTGGGACAGCACACCCACATTTGAAATGCACCCTCCCAGCCTGTGTGTGAGGTTTCACGTCCAAATAAATTGTTATCGTACGTTACATCACAAAACAACCTTGACTTCTTAAAAGAGAAACATAACGTCATGAGTCATCAGTGTAACTCATCACCTCCTCGAGTGCATTTCTATTTTTCGCTCTCGGATGAACAAGGGGGGCACGCGCCCCTCTTCCCACTTGGCCATGCTGCTGGGGGTCGATTTGAAACTTTTCACCCAACTAACTCAGCAACCAAGTTTTGTCATAAGTCATCAACAACTTTTTGAGATATGTTATATATCGCTTTTTACCCGATCTCTCAATGGTGAAGAATCACTTAAGGAATAAATAATTCTCGTTTCCGAATCCACATTCAGATCTTCACCAAAATCGAATCGATTCGTTCTTGTCAGACACACAACCAGTCCACCAACTTTCGCCCAAATCCGTCCATAACTTTTTGAGATATCCTGCTATATGTTGGTTTTCGCCTTATCAATGGTGAAGAATCACTTAAAAATTAAATAATTCACATATCCGAATCCATATTCAGATCTTCACCAAAATCGAATCAATTCGTTCTTGTGTCACACACAACCTCTCTCCCAAGTATCGTCCGAATCCGTCCATAAACGTTTGAAATATCCTGCTATATATCGTTTTTGGCCCAATCACTCGATGGTGAAGAATCACGTAAAAAGTTCTAATATTCGGATCTCGATTCAAATCTTCACCAAAATCGAATCGGCTTCTTCTTTTCACTTAACCAACTAATCCACCAGGTTTTGTCATAAATCGTCGACAACGTTTTGAAATATCATGTTATATATCATTTTTGGTCGAATCACTTAATGGTGAAGAATCACTTTGAATTAAAAAAAAATTCTCGCATCTGGATCCAGATTGATCTTCACCAAAATTGAATGAATTCTTTCTTGTCTCACACCGAACCTCTCCACCAAATTTCGTCCGAATCTGTCGACAACCTTTTGAGAAATACTGGTCACAAACTGACAAACAGACAGGAATGAAAACATGACCTCCTCCATATTCGGTAACTAACGTTGAACATGCAGAAAGCATCACATCATCGGTGAACATTGTCCTGTATATATCAGTAGTAATATCGTCAAATAATGGTGTGTCGAAAAATATATTTTTTCTATTTTATAATACTACTAATTAAATTTGCAATTAGTCCCAGGCTTTGACAACAATACACATTTTTATACACATTTTCCCCCTTCATAGTCCATCCCTACCACGTTTATAATCTCATGCGGGCAAGTGCAACTTTTTAATGCATGAAAACATAGCGCGCACGGAATCCTGGGTAATTTCGTGGGATAATTTACTCCGTAAAATTATGGAGAGACGTGAGATGGTTCGATGTTCACGGATCCTTCGGCAGGAACATTTTAAAGCCCTCCATCATTGGGCCCCACGTGTGACGCAAGTGTGTTATGGGAGGGGGCGTGGTTTAAGCTCCAACGTTAACCGGCATTCCGTGCGCGTCAATGTAACTCCTGCTGTAGATTACAAAGTATTTCTTTTTTAACCAACAACTTTCTCCAGTCGTTATATAGAACATAATATTGCATTTATTGATACAGTACCCGCTGGAATGTTTCCAAGTCGAGTCGTATGGCCTCGACCTGCTTGGTTTTGTATCGCTGTCTTGTGACGTCACGCGCGTAAATAGAAGCCTCCGCGTTTGCGCAGCGTGCGGTCCCCGACAATGGGCAGCCCGGAGGCCGGATGAATGCTCACAGTCACAATTAATCCGTGTTTATTTTCCCAGATGATCGCTTTCCGTGTCGGCAGCGCGGATCCGGTTTCAGGGCCGCTTTTATAAGCTCATGCCTGTCCAGGAGGCGCGTAATGACGTCACTTCGTCTGCTTTGTGTTTGGGGAGCATTTGCCTTCAAGAGTTACAAACTGCATGCATAAAGTGGAAATCAAATATTGGAAATTCGTGCACAGGTCGAGGCTCATTGAAAAGTTGAAGGACAGTCGGACAGATGGAGAAACGTATGGAAGGTCTATAAAGCGGCAACACAAGTGGACAGGTGACACGTACGAATCGGGACATATACTTGCTGCCTCGTATTTACAGGCAAAAGGGATTTACAGTCACAGCTGAGATCGCTACGTTATTATTAATTTTCTTATATAAATAGTCGAGGCTCATGGAAGAGCTGGAACACTGAACAAAACGAACTAGAATGACACTCGGTACAACACACCTCCGCAGTAAAAGGAACAGCAGAGCGGTGGAGGACACAACAACAACAGAGGTGAAGGCCAATATTGAGGGAGACTTGGACAAACAATTGGTGTAGGGAGGAATGGGGGGCAGGGTAGGATGCATGGAGTTGACAAGATGGATACAAACACTCCAAGGAAGGAAAATTGGAAGTAGGAAGTATTTCGTTGAGGTTAACCAAGGGTAGAAAAGATAATGGTTTTGGATTGTGAACAACCTGAGATGGTGGTGAACAGCTGTCTTCATGGCCTGAAGGGAAGAATGAGATTAAAGAGGATGTGGAAGTTGATCCTACAGGTGGGAAAAAAAGAGTAACAAATGAGTGGAGGTGAGCAGTGATCCTGGATTTAGGTCGTTTCACCAGAAGGGGGTTGATGGTGGACAATGTGAGCCCTGCAGAAACCTTTGGGAGGGAAAAGCACGGAAAGAGCAGAGGGTGCAAGACCAGAAACGAGGTGGAAGAAGACAAAGAGACCACCGACCTGTCTGCAATGGCGAAGTGATACGCCCATCGACTGAGCTTCATCGCGGAAGATCCCAATGAACTTGAAGGTCTTGAATTCCATGACGTCAAGCTGAGCAGGATGTGCGGCAGGGTAGCCAGCCCAGAGGGAAGGACAGTATTCCGTAAAGCTGCGGATGAAGGCCTTGTAGGTGGATAGTTCAGGTCTGCCAAGGAAGGACTTTGTATGACGGAGGAAGCCCAATGAACAGTTGGCTTTGAAGGCCAACGTTTAAATGTTATTTGCCCAAGAAAGATCATGGCTGATAGGGAGACCCAAGAGTTTGAATGACTGAACCTAATCAAGAGGATTGTTAAGAAAGTAGATATGAGGGTTTGCCAGAAGGTCCTTTCTGAAGGATGAGGGATGCCATGGCAGAGGGTGAAGTCATCAGTAAATAGATAAAGAGGATTTTCCAGAGTCAGAAAGATCATTGATAAAGACCAGGAATAGGAGTGGGCCCAGAACGCTCACTCCAGCCTTGACAAGGAGAGGAGATGAGAGGATTCCATGGAGAGCCACACGTTGGCTACGAGAGTGGAGGAAGTCAATGAGCCAATGGGTGTAGTTGGCCTTGGATGGAGAGTAAGGCGGAATGCCAGACTATCAAAAGGATGAGATATGTCCAGAGAGATTGCCCTGATCTCATGTCTGACGTTGAGGGCCTCCGTCCATTGTTGGGTGAGTATACGCAGCATGTCCAGGGTGGAGCAACCGGGTGTGACTCTGATTTGGTGATCTGAGACGACGTTGGAAAAAAGGAAGGATTCCATATCAACTGTGATGATAGATTCCATGACCTTGCTAATGATTGGAAGTAAGCTGATAGGTCTGTAGTTAACTGCATCATTGTTGCACCTTTTTATATAATGTAGTGATGGTGATGGATTTGAGAAGATGACCAAGGGAAAATGACAGGGTGAAAAGAGCAGAGAGAGGATGTGAAAGAGCAGCAGAGCAGGTTTTTAGGACATGTGAACTGATGCCGTCTGGTCCAGTAATGGAGTCAGAGTCGAGGGTTGAAAGAACCTTCTCTACCTTCTCGGGTCCAAAAATTCAAGGCTAAAGGTCGATATTAAACCTTTCAATCTAGAGGTATTGCATTTACTACTTTAAAGGATATTTGGGGGACAGCAGCCAAATGAAGAGGCCTACATACTGTATTTATAGTCAATAAACCGTTTTCATTAATGAACAGAAATACAATATATTTCCATAAGTATTGGGACAACAGACCCCAACTTGAAATGCCTCCTCCCAGCCTATGTGCGAGGTTTCCCACAGTGCAAAGCATCACGTGATTCATAAAGGCATCGTATTATATTGTAGCGGCTACCGCTGGGTTTTCACAATCGCCTTGCACCTATCAAGGACGCGGAGCGATCACCATGCCGGGCTCGTCCAGGACGCCCGGGCAGGCCCGCGCTCAACTTGCCAGGCCTCGGTCGGGACGCCCGGACATGCCCGGGCATGCCCGGGCAGGCTCGCCCTCAACTTGCCAGGCCGCAGCCAGGACGCTGGGCCACACACCCTCTCGCCTTTCCTGGGCAAACGCTCCGGGATAATATGTATATATATTGCTGCCCGATAAACGGGCTTTTCAGAGTGCCTGAGTGTTTGGTTTGATTAAAGCAACTCGGATGAATTCCAGCTTTTTGTCGCGTCCATTCTTCCGATCGACGTGGGAGCCCCAGCTCCTTCATTGGTGACCTACCGACATGGACACGGCAGTCGCCCTTAAACTGCCTACCTTCTGGGAGGCTCACGCGGCGGTTTGGTTCGCACAGGCGGATTCCCTGTTCGCCCTGCGAGGCATCACGGCCGACGACACCCGCTTCCACCATGTGGTAGCAGCGCTCGGTTCGGCCACCGCGGCCCGCGCCCTGAGCCTCCTCGAGAGCCCGCCAGCCGCTGACAAATACGGCACGATTAAGAAGCTTCTCCTCGACGCTTTCGCCCTCCCATCGGCGGAACGCGCACGGCGCCTGCTCGACCTGCCCGAGCTCGGCGACACGCGCCCTTCCGAGCGAATGGACTACATGCTTTCACTGCTCGGCGAGCACTCTCCGGCATTCCTGTTCCGGGAGCTGTTCCTCCGTCAGCTGCCTAACCCGGTACGCCTCGCCCTGGCAAGCACGACGATCACAGATCCCCGGGCCCTTGCCAGAGAAGCCGACAAGATCTCCGCCGCAGGACAGTGCATCGCAGCGGCGACATGGGACCCACCGACGTCCGACGCAACACCCATGGCGCCCGAGCACCCGGCACGGTCGACGACCGAACTGCCGACGCAATTGGCGGCCGCTACACCGAGCCGACCACCTCCAGCACGACGACCGGGGCCTCCACCTGACCAAGCGTGGTGTTACTATCATGCCAGGTTCGGACAGAAGGCCCGGACATGCCGACCCCCGTGCACCTTCGGCAGGCCGGGAAACGGCCGGGCCGGCGTTCATTACCAGCCATGAGCGCCGGCCACACGGGCAACTTACTGTTCATCACGGATAAAGCGTCTGGACGGCGCTTCCTGTGCGACACCGGCGCCCAACTGAGCATCATACCCGCCTCTGACCAGGACAGGCAATCCGTGGTTTGCGGCCCCTCCTTGGTTGCGGCCAACGGATCGACCATCCGCACCTTCGGCCCACGCAACGTCACCCTCTGCTTCGGCGGCCAACGCTTTGCTTGGACGTTTGTAACCGCAAACGTGCCCATGGCTCTGCTAGGCGCCGACTTCCTCTGCGCACACGGACTGCTGGTGGACGTCCAACGGCGTCGTTTAATCAACGCCGAAACCTTCAGCTCCCTGGTATGCACATTGAGCAGCTCCGCGCCAACCGAGCTGGCATGCGACGTCCAGGCGGCGAACGAGTTTGCTCGCCTGCTCAAGGAGTTCCCGGCCCTCACACGGCCGACGTTTTTGGCCGTCGCAGTACGGCATGGGATCGAGCACCACATACCAACCACGGGCCCGCCGGTCTACGCCAGGGCCCGCCGCCTCGACCCAGCCAAGCTCGCCGTGGCGAAGGCCGAATTCGACGCGTTGGAGCACCTCGGCATCGTGCGGCGCTCCGATAGCGTGTGGGCCTCGCCACTGCACATCGTGCCAAAGCCGGGGGGTGGATGGCGCCCGTGTGGCGACCACCGCCGTCTCAATGACGCTACGACCCCCGACAGGTACCCGATCCCGCATATCCAAGACTTCTCCGCCCGTCTGGCGGGACGGGTCATTTTTTCGAAAATTGATCTCATACGGGGATATCACCAGGTACCTGTCAGGGTGGCCGACGTCCCTAAAACGGCAGTCATCACGCCGTTCGGCTTATTCGAATTCTTGCGGATGCCGTTTGGTCTCAAGAACGCGGCTCAGGCGTTCCAGCACTTGATGGACGGCGTGCTGTGTGACCTGCCGTTCCTTTTCGTTTACCTGGACGACATCCTCGTCGCCAGCACGTCCCGGGCCGAGCACCTCCTCCACCTCCGAACACTGTTCGGGTGCCTCAGCAAGCACGGCCTCATCGTCAACCCGGCCAAATGCCACTTCGGCACGACGGCCGTTGATTTTTTGGGCCACCACATCACCAAGAACGGGGCCGTGCCGCTGCCAACCAAGGTCGAGGCCATCACCACGTTCCCGCGTCCCCGCACCATAAAGGCCCTGCAGGAATTCCTGGGAATGGTGAATTTTTATCACCGCTTCATGTCCCGCGCTGCTCAACTCATGCGGCCCCTCTACGAAGCCCTCCGGGGCAAGCCGGCCAAGCACGACATCGCCTGGTCCGCAGCAATGGATGCGGCCTTCCAAAGCTCAAAGCGGGCCCTCGCCGACGCAACACTGCTCGCTCACCCGGTGCTCAACGCTCCCATCGCCCTCACCACGGATGCCTCCGACTACGCGGTGGGCGCCGTACATGAGCAATGGGTGAACGGGGTTTGGCAGCCACTCGCTTTTTTCAGCCGGCAGCTCCGGCCGAACGAGCTCAAATACAGCATGTTTGACCGGGAGCTCCTCGGTCTACACCTGGCCGTCCGCCATTTCCGCCACCTCCTGGAGGGCCGACCTTTCACGGCGTTCGTCGACCACAAGCCGTTGGTTTACGCCATGGCCAAGGTCACGGAGCCGTGGTCGGCCCGCCAACAGCGCCACCTCTCCGCCGTGTCGGAGTTTACCACGGACATCCGGCACGTCGCCGGAAAAAACGCCGTGGCCGACTGTCTTTCCCGGGCCAGCGCGAACGCGGTCCACCTGGGCATGGACTTTGCGCTTATGGCGGCGGACCAAACCACCGACACCACGGTGCAAGCCCTCCGGGCGGCGGACACGGGCCTCCGCCTGGCCGACATCCCCTTCGCGGACACTGTCCTGCTCTGCGACGTCTCCCAAGGCCAGCCTCGCCCCATCGTGCCCGTCACCTGGCAACGCCGCATCTTCGCCTCCCTTCACGGCCTTTCCCACCCGGGCCGGAAAGCTTCCCAGAAGCTGGTGTCGGCGCGATTCGTCTGGCACGGCCTTCGTCGGGACGTCCGCGATTGGACCAGCACCTGCACGGCCTGCCAACGGGCCAAGGTCCACCGACACACCCAGGCCCCGCTGGCACCTTTCACCGTGCCCGAACGACGTTTCGACCACGTCAACGTGGATCTGGTGGGCCCCCTCCCCCCGTCACGGGGGTTCACACACCTGCTCACCATGGTGGACAGGACCACCAGGTGGCCGGAGGCCGTTCCCCTCGTCTCCACCACCACCGCCGACGTGGCGCAGGCTTTCATCGCCACCTGGGTCGCCCGCTTCGGCGCACCGGCGGACATCTCATCAGACCGCGGACCACAGTTCACCTCCGAGCTGTGGGGCGCGGTCGCCCGCAACCTGGGGGTCAAGCTCCACCGTACTACGGCCCACCACCCCCAAGCAAACGGGTTGTGCGAGCGATTCCACCGCTCCATGAAGGCCGCGCTCATGGCCGGCCTTCAAGACGGCGGTTGGGCCGACCGGCTGCCGTGGGTCCTTTTGGGCCTCCGCACGGCCCCCAAGGAGGACCTCGAGGCATCCACCGCCGAGCTTGTCTATGGCCAGGCGCTACGCGTCCCGGGCGAATTCGTGCCCGACGCTACCAGTCCCTGGTCCGCAGCTCACCAGCGCTCGGACCTCCAGGAGGCCGCCCGACGGTTTGCCCCCGTGCCAACATCCCACCACGGTGACCCCCAGTCCTACGTCCCCCCAGCACTTCGCACAGCGGAGTATGTTTTTGTGCGTCACGACGCACATCGGGGGCCACACCGGCCGCCGTACGACGGGCCCTTCCGGGTGCTGCGACGGGACGACAAGTCGTTCGTCATCGACATCGGCGGCAGGTCGGACCGGATTGCGGTGGACCGCCTCAAGCCGGCGCACGTGGACGTCGACCACCCACCACGGGTGGCCCTTCCGCCGCGGCGAGGCCGCCCCCCGTCCACGGTGCCCCCCCCCCCACTCGACCGCCCACCACCACACCGGACCCCCTCCCACGACCCGCCAGGGGTCGCTTCGGCCGGGTCATCAGGACCCCCCTCAAATTGACCCTGCCGGTGCAAGTCGATTCTGGGGGGACGTGTGTAGCGGCTACCGCTGGGTTTTCACAATCGCCTTGCACCTATCAAGGACGCGGAGCGATCACCATGCCGGGCTCGTCCAGGACGCCCGGGCAGGCTCGCCCTCAACTTGCCAGGCCGCAGCCAGGACGCTGGGCCACGCCCCCTCTCGCCTTTCCTGGGCAAACGCTCCGGGATAATATGTATATATATTGCTGCCCGATAAACGGGCTTTTCAGAGTGCCTGAGTGTTTGGTTTGATTAAAGCAACTCGGATGAATTCCAGCTTTTTGTCGCGTCCATTCTTCCGATCGACGTGGGAGCCCCAGCTCCTTCAATATGACCTTTTAGACAATACTGCAATACAGGTTTTGATTCAATCCTATGGTGAGGGCCCTCACAACTACCCCTATGACAACTCCTCTTCACAGACCATGCGAAATTCGTCCGTCCAGAGGGAAGCCAATAGCCGCACCGGTGAGGTTTGCTAGCAATGAGCCACCAAAATATTTGCCTTCACAGACTCGGGAATGTCCACCATTTGTCTTTCTCTCCAAAATAATATACCGTGATGTCGTCACCGTGATGACTGGCATTTTTTTTTTTTTTTAGAGGATCTAAGGTTCGTCGTGGAGCAGCAAAACAGATGTCTCACACGCATGGACATACAGACGACGAGACAAACACAGCCACTGAGCTTTGGGGAAGTGCCGTCACTTCCTGGGGTACTCTGGTTACCAGTGACGTCACAACAATGGCGCTACCTTCCCACCGCACTCAGCGGGGCATTTCCTGATGAGAAATTTCCTCCTCCCCATAGACACCAACCAATGGGGATTGTCCGTGCTCTTAACCTTTTAAATGCTGAACGTCAAGCAAGGCTCTTCCACGAGCCGTGATCATGCGTACAAAAAAAGGCTTTGGTATGACTAGGCCGGGGTTTGAACCGCAATTTTTACCTCAGCACAAACCTTCAAAAGAAGGAATATTTATGTAACCAAATAGACACAAAAAATGTCCAAACAAAAAAAAGAAAATGTCTAGGTTGGACAGCGTACAGGCAATCAGCGTGGGAAGAAGACAAGAGTGAATTCAAAAGACTTAGAAATTACCTTCGGAAAGAAATGCGGAAATGAAGACTGGGCTGTGTTCCTATAGCAGGTGGCTTGCTTACCGCTCGCCAAGCGGCTCGCTTGATGCGGAGTGGAGCATTTGGCAAGATGGCGGCCTCCAATGTAAACAATGCTATCGTGGAACTTGAACAAATGCTGTCCAGGCTGTTGTTTTCAGTTTTACTCTGTCCTCGTGTGACAACAACTTCCCCAAACGAATTGATGCCTGATTAAAGGTAGAGTTGTAGTCACCACATATTCTCACTGAACCATCCGGCTTCAAAACAGGAACAACTGAAGCGGTCAACTTTGAATACTTCACCCTCTAAACCAGGCCCTCAGACTCTAAGTGGTCAAGTTCAGAGTCAATCTTCTGCTTCAGAGCAAATGCCACTTGTCTGGTCTGGCCTTCAAAAATTTGGGGTTATAGTCTGCCTTGGCATACAATGTAGCTTTCACGGCAACAACCCAACCTTTAACCCCAACAAATAACTCCTGATAATCAGCTAACACTGCCGCCTCTGGGCGACTATGCATCGTGATCTGTTTGATATCCACCCAGTTCAAGTTCAGCTGTTCAATCCAGGTACTGCCCAATAAACTGGGCCCACTCTGAGTCACCACCACTCGCAATGATTGTTGCTGGCTTCGATGTCTCACTGTGACAACAGCCTCCTCTACCCAAAAGACTGTTTCACCAGTGAACGTCTTAATAGTATGGGGAGAACGAAGCATTGGTGGTCTATTTTCCAGACAATCATACACCTTCTGGCTGATGATAGAGCATGATGCTCCCGTATCTATCTCCATGTCATCTTTGGTCCCTTCAATGTCAACTGTGCATGTCAAAGTTCCATAACTGGATGTGTGATAGAGTGTATCGTACTCCACGTTACCACGTTACACTGAGGAGTGATCTCCATACCCGGATGTCTCCGATTCTGGTGCGACCACATCCATTGAATAATCCAGAAAATGGACTCTAGACTTCGGTTGAGTTACTCCCCGCCGATTGGAGGTCACCTTCTTACCACAACGTCTCGCGATGTGATCCATTTTACCACAACGAAGACACGATTCGGTTTTAAATCGGCATCTGTTGGGGCATGTTTTCCACCACATCGCCAACAGTTGACGGTCTTCGATGGCACAAGCGACATCTGGATTGCACTCAAAGATTGCTTCTCCTCAGAATCTTTGCGAATCACAGCAGCTCCACTTCTGGCTGATTCATGGGCCAATGATTTGTCAACCACCGGCATCTTTAACGCAAGTCCGTCAGTTTACAACAGCCTGCACTTCAGGCTTTTATTACTCACCCTTACTATAACGCACCAGAACAGATCAGGACACAACATACCAATGGGAACAGCAGGAGAAAGGGGAAACGCCAATCGCAAGGAGAAGGTAGACGGAGACGTGCAAACAAGGGATGCAGGTAGGGGAGAATGCAATGGGTGGACAAGAAGGATACAAAAGCAAAATTTTGAGAGGGGTGAATGCATACGTATTGGCTCCCACAACCAACAACAAAATGGTGCGTATTGTTGGGGCCATGGAAATTTGACGCCTAAGCATTCAAAGACACATAGGAGTTCCTCGAATTAGATATTTCTTTAATTTGTTTGTAGATAGATTTCCTTGCCCTTTGTCCAGGAGATTTGTGGAGGGGGAGGGGGGGGGGGGGGATGCGTTGTGAGATTAGCATGATTCATTCCCAGTGTAATTTCCCCCGACTTTCCAACTTTTAGTCGATCAAATCCATCTTTTGATACATACCTCTTTGATCCCTCTTTAATCCATCCATCTTCCCATCCATCGCTGTCCCTCACCCTTCGCTTCCTGCAAACTGACTCCTCACGATCCTTCCCTCTTTACCTTTCAAATCCTGTAATCCCCATGGGAAACTTCCCTCGCTTAACCTAAGTCCATCCGTTCATTCATTCCCGATCATTCCTCCATCTCAAACCCTTTGTCCTTTTGCCTCCCAACCTCCACTGCACACCGTGTCCTCAGAACCACCCCCCACACTCCCCCCCCCCCCCCCAACATTTCACTTGATATTCAAAACCTTGAACCTTTCATCACTGAGTCGGTCTCCCACATATCCCGAACCACCCTGGTAATTCCATACGAATAAACCCTTCAGCGTGTGCAAGTAACCGTCAATATAAATTGCTGTCCTTCCTTCTTCCCTGAAAAAACCCTCCATTTCAACATACATGATGAAACATTACAGAATAGGGATTGCAGCGCTAAGACAAGAGGGCGCTATATCCACCGAAGACTCTTCCAGAAAGAGTATCCACTTAGTAAGGGCATTTTATGAGATATTTCACAAATCTGTTAACTAAATTGTAACCCAAAAATTTCTTCACCAATATGTTTGTAAAGGTGTGTAATAACATGTGTTAAAATGTTGAAGTTCAACTCCCGTGGGAAACCCAGAAAAAAAGCTGTTGAATTCGGGTACCGAAAAATTATTTTCGAGAATTTTTATTTTTTTTAATCGACCCTTAAGTAACTTATGAGGGGTCAAATAAGGGTTTTTCATGATTCTGAGTTGATTGTTAACATTTATATTTTCACTTTTACATTTACACACAAAGTAGCTTTTATTTCACATACATATATAATACTCAAGAGTTATTTCTCATTCACAATGTCAGAAGTTTCAACAGTCATTGTCTATGTCTTCTTCAGACTCAACAACATCATGACTGCAGTTTCTGCATGTAATGCCATTACAGACTCCACAGGCCGAGATGCACGTGACCCCATTCTTTTTGCAGCTGCATCGCCGGTTGCTGCAATCTCCATGACAATTACAGCTCGTGAACTGCAATAGCTCCTCAGGAACCGTGGGGTCCAGTGTTGGAACTGGCTCATACCCATGCACACCTATTGTCCGTCCATAGTCACTGGGGTTCAGAGACATGCTCTGTAGAAGGATCCAGTCCCGGGATCCTCAAGCGCAGCATTGATCCTCAAGCGCAGCATCAACCGCAACCTCATCATTGATCTGTTCATCGGTTTCCTCCACAATGGTGTCAAGAGTGCCAGAAGTATCTGGAACATCATCTCCACTCCTACTATTAAGGAAGCAGTATTTGTAGTTTTGTGTCTCCGTGTAAGACTCAGTGTATCCCAGCCGGTGGAACTTGTTGAGCATCCATTTTGACCCAAATCTATGATCAAGTTGTATGGCAAGCCCCATTTGGTGTGGCAATACTCCAGACCGAGGTCGACAGGCCTTAATAAAATTCTGCCCCCAAACGGCAACTCTTTCGTCTGTCTTGACAATCGGTCTCAAGAACATCTGAAGGCTTGCAGGAACAAGTGTCAGCTGACTATCGATGTCAGTCAGACTGTGTGTGGTGGGGTATGACTTTGGACCTAAATCAATCAAGGCAATATCATTGGATATGAACTTGAGTGCCGTCTTTATGATCTGAGTCTTCTCATCTCCATGGTCAAGATTAGCATGATGCGCTCGCAGAATATTGTCGGTGCCATCTTTGAGACAGAGTACATCTGCCCTTCTTTTCTGTGTTGTGAAATACAAGGTGTCTTCGTATTTCTCTAGAAGTTTTATCTTTAGCCAATGCTTTGAATAAGAAAGGCTCTTCTCTGGTGACTGATCAAACTCCTGCAGCTTTTCATGGACTTGGTCCATGTTCATTACCCCATGCTCTAATTCTGAGTCTAACCATTCGCAGAATTCAATAAAAACTGCCTCTCGCTCCTCATCAATACTCCTCTGTCCTCTCTTCCTTTTTCCTTCCTCATCAGTCTTGGACAAACTGTCACCTCTCGCAAACATAAGTTTGCATCGCAAATGGTACAGTGTTTCTTCTGCTACCAAGTCGTTGATCCCTTCCAGGCGTCCAGTGACTTCAGTGCCCCAGTCATCCCCGCGACTCCGTGCTGTCTTCAGCAAGCTTGCCTTCAGTGTATCTGCAGTCAAATTATCTGGCACTCTGTATTTCTTTCTAGCTTGTGCTGGATTATTTTTGTAGAGCTGGGCTAGTTGGTTGCAAAGAATGCATACATCCTTATACAGGAGGTCAACTGACTGTGATCTTCTAGAACTGCAGCCAGTTGATGAACTGAACTCACAAGTAGTGCGTCTTCTCTTCAACTTTGATGACTCTTTCTCTGCCTTTGATGCTTGAGCTGACTTCTTGGTGGTTGCAACAAAGTTGTTGTACAGATCATTTTTACACTTCTGGTGGTACCTCAGTTTTCCTTCCTTTTGAGCCTCCTTCATACGTTCCACAACAGTAACATTTTCGACAGTTTCTGCTTGTTTCAATAAAGTTGAGTATCCCTTTGGAGTTGCCTGTATGAGCCTTTCAGCTGGTGTATCCGAGCGTGCACAGATGAAGCAATTGAGCACAGGTGGAGTAACGTCTTCATCCATATTGCTAGACTCCATGTCCTGCAAAGTAGAAAATGAGATATATTTAGAAATTATTTTTCCACAAAGGAGTGTCTGTGGTGAAATAGAAATGTTAACAATCAACTCAGAATCATGAAAAACCCTTATTTGACCCCTCATAAGTTACTTAAGGGCCGATTTAAAAAAATAAAAATTCTCGAAAATAATTTTTCGGTACCCGAATTCAACAGCTTTTTTTCTGGGTTTCCCACGGGAGTTGAACTTCAACATTTTAACACATGTTATTACACACCTTTACAAACATATTGGTGAAGAAATTTTTTGGTAACAATTTAGTTAACAGATTTTCATATGTTTCCCTTACTAACTCCTCAGTAGTGGTGGATCATTATGGAAGACATTCAAAGGTTCAAAGAGCCGGCAACCAATGGGGATGTGGCACAGGCAGGAGGACAAAGAGCCGTGACCATGCTCGGTTCCAGCAGCAATAAAAGGCCGGAGCAACAGAGCAATCTCTCTCTCTCTCTCTCTCTCTCTCTCTCTCTCTCTCTCTCTCTCTCTCTCTCTCTCTCGCCCCCTGCTGGCCGTTTGTGGTGGGTGTGGCGTCATGGCGGCTGTGAGCAACTGCTCTGTGGTGTAGTGAGTTCTTTGCGAGTTTTCCTTCTCTCCTGCCCTCCCCTGCCCCCCCCCTCCCTCTCCTTCCTATCCTGTGTACTTTGGCATTTTGTTTTTCATCCGTTCTACACCTTTGTCTTCGAGAGAGAGAGGATTGAGAGCGGGCCCGTTTTGGGTGCGGCCTACTGGCTTCGACGGCGTTTTGTAAGCCATTTTTGTGCTTATAATGCACGTTTATTACTTACTTTAGTTTGATTATTTTGGTTTGTAACCTTCTTGTCCGGTTCGGACAAGTGGGGGTGTTGAATTCGCTGGTATGGCAAATGCACGCTCTCGGTTAGAGGCGTTCGATAGCCTAACGAGGAAGCATGCATTTGTGTGTGTTCCACCAGAAGGAGTCCTCACTGAGGATGTGGTACTCGCAGTGGGGAAAATAATCGGGTGCGAGCATGTCCGAGCTGCCTCACGAATGAATCAAAAAGTTGTTATCTTCCTGTCCGAAGAAAACTTTGTTCATGACGTCGTGAGTGCAGGTTTAGCCACAGAAGGTGGTGTGTTTATGTTAGCGTCCCCCATGGATACTCCAGCGATGAAAATCGTTGTATCAAACGTACCACCTTTTATACCAAACGACAAACTAATGTCAGTCCTTTCTCGTTATGGAACAGCTGTGTCAAGAATGTCCATGATCCCTCTGAAGAGCCGAGACGAGAGGATAAAACACGTAATGAGTTTCCGTCGCCAAGTTTACATGGTACTTCCCGATCGTGGTGATGATACAGGGTTAAATATTTCATTTAAAGTAAAATCCGACGATCGGGAGTATCAAATGTACGCCTCGTCAGCCTCACTAACGTGTTTTCACTGTGGAGCCTTTGGTCACGTTAAACGTTCTTGTCCCAAGGTTTCGTGTTCAAAGTGTGGGGAAAATGGCCACGCATACACCGATTGTAAAAAGGATAATACTCGTGTTTCTATTCAACCGATTGGAGTTAATCCTGTGAGTGTGCCGGTTCCTGCTGTTCCCTCCTGCAGTGAGACGAACAATAGCAGCATCGATGCGCATATCCCGAGTCCAAAAAACGATCGCACTTCACTTCCTGTCACGGAAACCGAAACGACCCCAACGCGCACAACCCTTGCTGCGATTCCCTCATGTAGTGAAGGAATGGAGGAGGACCCTATTATTGGTTCTAAAAAACGAAGGGCGTCGGTTGATAATTTTTCTACCAGTAATCCAAAAAAGGTGGTATTGGAGAAGGCCAGTGTAGCTGAACACACACCTCAATGTGTTCCTAATGCTTCCATCGGGTTTGAAAAAAGGGATGGTGAATCCGGTGCTGCAACTGAGGATAATATGTCTGAAGGTTCGTGTACAAACTCTGTGGATGCAAATTGCTATAGGGGTGAAACAAGTTGCAATGCTGAACACGTTGATAAACCCTCGAACGAACCATTACGATCATTGACATCAGTCACTGTGAACGAGCAGACAGTGACTGACTCATCCCTCTGCAGTGCTGCTCTACCGATGCAGATTCAAAACTGTGTTACCGAGTCGTTCATCGATTCGGTAGATTGTGCTCCACAAGAGGATGAAACTGAGGCTTCAACTTCTGACGAGCACAAATATCACCAGGGCATCGTGGATTGCACAGTGGAGCTCTCCAGCGAATCCCCAGAGATACTGACAATTCCCATAGTGACCACGGAGGCCGACATCCTCGATCCTGGAGGGACCTTGTCAGACTTGTCGGAATCTGATGAGGATGAGGAGGTGCCTGAGTTGTCTCAGTCTCAGTTGAGTCAGCCAATGATATCTCCTCAACTCGTACTCTCCTTTTTGAATGAAACCTACAGACAGCGAAATGTAGTTATCAGGGATACATTTCCCGATTTAGGTTCATTTATTCAATCAGCAAAGGAAATAACAAGAAAGGGCAAGGATTTTCCACTAACAAGGTCACAATTTCACCGACTCAGGAAATTTATTACAAAAGCCAGTCTTGAGATTTCGCAACACCCAATCAAACCCTTTGATAAGGAATGAAGCAAATTACCTTTGGCACCTTGAACATTAATGGTGGAGGTGCAAACCCAAACCGCCAAGCTCAAGTGCAAAGTTTGTTTCGGCGCAAAAACGTCGATGTACTTTTACTGCAGGAAACGCACATCACCCAAAACGTAGAATATGATTGGTGTCGCGTTTTTGGGGGACAGTGCTTTTTTAGCAACCTGTCTTCCCTTTCGGCAGGTGTTGCGTTCGTACTTCGACCAGGGCTAGTACCTGAGTCAATCCTCTTCCAGGAGATCATTAAAGGCCGATTCAGCTCTCTTGAACTGGAGGTTAATAACTTCCATTTCACATTATTCAATGTGTACGCACCAAGTGAGAGCACAGAACGGAAAGCTTTTTTTGCGTCTGTGATTAATCACCTGCAGACAGTTGACCTAAACCAATGTACGTGTATCGGGGGTGATTTTAACTGTACCTTTGAACCTGTAATGGACAGGAACTCGGCAGAACCTCATCCCGAATCATGTATTGATTTATCCCTTTTCCTCTCTCGGGTGGGTTTGCTAGATGTATGGAGGGTACTTTTCCCCAATGAACCTCAGTTCACCTGGAGCCGCATCACCAGAGGAAGAGTGTCCTTCGCGAGACTCGACCGATGGTATATAAACTCACCCTTTAGAAACGCTATAGTCTCTCCAGATTATTTTCCGTCAATATTTTCAGACCATCATCTAGTAATCATGGGGTTTCTTTTTCCTCAGTCAATAAATAAAAGTGCATACTGGAAATTTAATACTAGTCTTCTAGAAGATGGTCTATTTAAAGAAGCCTTCCAAGTTTTCTGGGCTAATCAAATCCAAAGAAAGCCCTCTTTTTCTTCTGTTAATCTTTGGTGGGACAATACGAAAGCCCAGATTCGGGTGTTTTGTCAACAGTTCAGAGCTAACATTACAAATGTGAAGAATATAACAATGACTTGTTTGGAGGCTGACATTGTACAGCTCGAAGGTAAACTTGCTAAAAATAATAATGCAAGAAACTTCCAGTTATTATTAGAAAAGAAGACTCAGTTGAGAGAGTTAATCCAGGAGAAAGCAGCAGGGTTGTTGCTCAGACTAAGGGTTAAGAACTTAAAGGTTTTAGATACCCCTAGTAAAGCCTTTTTTCGTCTGGACTCTGTCAGCAAAGCACCCAAGAACATCTTTTCGGTAATTAATCCTGGCGGAACTGTCGTTGTTAATCCCAGAGACAGACGGTTATGTGTTCAGGACTTCTTTTCCAAACTGTTTTCAAAACAGGTCGTTTGTGAGGAAACAATGAGACTTTTAACCTCTCACCTATCCTCGTTAACCGAGTCCCAGCGGCTGGATATGGACTCGCCAATTGCGCTCGAGGAGTTAACGCAAGCCCTGGCTGGAATGGACTCGGGAAGAGCCCCTGGAATCGATGGTCTGCCGGCTGAATTCTATGTGGAATTTTGGGAACTATTAGGTCCAGAACTGATGCATGTTCTTGAATCATCACTGACTCAAGGAGAATTGCCTTTAAGTATGAGAAGAGCGGTGATGTCCCTTCTTCCAAAGGCTGGTGATTTGCGACAAATGAAGAATTGGAGACCTGTTTCTCTACTATGCACTGATTATAAAATCCTTTCAAAAGTTCTGGCGAATCGAGCTAAAAGGGTAATTGGCGATTTGGTTCACCCTGATCAGAGTTATTGCATTCCAGGTAGATCTATGTATGATAACATATTTTTCATTAGAGATCTCATAGATGGCAACTGTGTGCAGAATGATTTTGGTATAATTTTTCTTGATTTGGAAAAGGCTTTTGATAGCATCGATCATGTCTTTTTAAATCATGTGCTTGAAGCCTGTGGATTTGGAGATAATTTCAGAACTTATATTGCTTTATTGTACAACAATATATTCAGCTTAGTTAAGGTGAACAATGAGCTTTGTTCTCCCATACAGGTTCAAAGGGGGGTAAGGCAAGGTTGCCCCGTCTCCGGCTTACTGTTCACCCTTGTAATGGAATCACTTCTCGTGTTACTAAGGAATAACGTTTCTGGAATGAGTATATCTCCTAATCATCCTCCAGTTGTTGTATCGGCGTATGCTGATGATGTCGCAATCATTGTTAAAAACAATAACGACATTGCAGCTCTGGCTAAGTGCCTACATTTGTTTGGTTTAGCTTCCTCGTTGAAGTGCAACTGGGAAAAGAGCAAAGCGCTATGGGTTCCCTCTGTCAGGGACAGCGCATCTGGAATGGCGCAAGACCCGCCAATACACCTTCCTGCAAGTTTAAAGTGGGTGGATGGAGGTGTTCGCTATCTGGGAGTGTTCCTTGGATCCCCACAGTACAGCCAGAAAAACTGGGAAGGTGTCGCTGAACGCGTAAAGAAGAGATTGAGCAGATGGAGGAGAGCCCTGCCTCACCTTTCGTACAAGGGCCGAGTTTTGGTAGTCAAGAACCTCGTCGCCTCCTTCCTGTGGCACAGATTCATCTGCCTGCAACCACCAGAAGGCTTGGTGAAGGAAGTGCAAAGACAACTGTTGGAGTTCTTTTGGGGAGGGCATCACTGGTTACGGCCAAACGTTGTATGCCGTCCATTGGCCGAAGGTGGCCAGAGTATGGTCGACATCAGGAGCCGCATAATGGCCTTTCGGCTATGCACTGTGCAAAAACTTTTGGCGAAGGAACAACTACCAAACCATGTTTTGGCCACCCACATTTTGCGGCAAGCTGGTGGGCTGGGATATGGCCGCGAATGTTTCTTGGTCCAGCTTCAACAAGTTGACACATCTCCTCTTCCTGTTTTTTATCAGAGTGTGTTGAATGCGTGGCAGAACCTCACTGTGTGCCGTCAAGAAGACATCTACGATATTCATATGTTTGCACAAGAGCCTCTGTTCTGCAATCGGCTTTTCCCAAACATACCCAAAAGTAGGGACCTCTGCCAGCATTTCATAACTGCCGGCATCACAAAAGTATGGCACCTCCGGCAAGTTGCAGGTTGCGGGTGGAAATCAGCTCGAGAAGTAGCCGAGCTAGCAGGAATTCGGTCCGAAAGAGTGACTGCAAAAGTGGTGAGAGAGGTGATACGAATAGGGGTACGGCTGAGAGTATGCTGGTCCCACGAGCTCGAACCATTGCACGATGAGTGGATTTTTCCTGGGTTACTGGTGCACTTCAAGTTGGAAGACCTACCCCCGGTTAGCATGGGGATAAGCCCCTTTCAAGAAACCAGCAGTAAAGAGCTATACAAATCATGTGTCAAGTTACTGCTGGGGGATACGCCACTAAATGGAGTAATCCGGTGGAAGAAACTGTTGCCTGTGGGACCCCCCTCTGAACCTGTATGGAACTCTATGTATAGCAAGCTCATAAAGTAAAAGATCTGGTGATCTCCAATGGAGACTGATCCACTGGATAGTCCCCTCCAATAAGTTAATCAGCCATTTCTCTCCTACATCCACATGTTGCCCATTCTGCATATGCACGGAGGACGTGTTCCACGCCTTCATTAATTGTGTGAGATTGGTTCCTTTGTTTCGGTGCTTGAATCTTGTAGCACACAGAATGAGGGTTGGTTTCTCGTTGCGTTCTTTTATTTTCGGCTTAATGCCAAGCAAGCAAGGAGAATATGTTAATGAGGTTTCTGGTCGCAACAGCCAAGCTGGCAATATATCTCTCAAGAAGGGAGAAATTGAACGGAAAACCTGCCGGGGAATGCAATGTAATGTTGTTTTTCAATGCCCTTGTGTCAGCAAGACTTAAACTAGAGTTTTTTTTCTATAAAGATGCAAACAATCTTGATGAATTCGCCAATACTTGGTGTCATGAAGGGTTGTGCGAGGTTCGTGAGAACCAACTGGTAATGTTTTTGTAGGTTGCATAAAGTGAATGGTTTATTTTGGCAAATTGTGTGCCGTGATACCTCTGTTACCTTTTCATTTCATTGCTTTTTCTTGCATTTTTGATTGGTGTAAAGATATAAATACATTTTTGTACTATTTTGATAATAAAAAGACTTCAAAAGTCAAAGTCTCTCTCTCTCTCTTCTCTCTCTCTCTCTCTCCTCTCTCTCTCTCTCTCTCTCTCTCTCTCTCTCTCTCTCTCTCTCTCTCTCTCCTCTCTCTCTCTCTCTCTCTCTCTCTCTCTCTCTCTCTCTCTCTCTCTCTCTCTCTCTCTCTCTCTCTCTCTCTCTCTCTCTCTCTCTCTCTCTCTCTCTCTCTCTCTCTCTCTCTCTCTCTCTCCCTCTCTCTCTCTCTCCTCTCTCATTTACCAAGCTCTCCTTGCCCCAGCCGGCACTGATGTCCTCTTGTTCGGACCGCGAGAGCCGCCAGGGGAAGTTGGTGTGCCACGTGATGCATGAGTTTGCACAAGCTTGCACCAGTCTTTACGAAGCCTGCACGGGTGTGCTGCGACACTGTGAGAGGTTGCCTGGACCTCTGCCATTGCCTAGCTGGACCCAGAGAGACACAGCCATTCCTGCCTGCTAGAAACACACTACAAATGACACACATCGACACTCCTGATAAATGCGAGGCTCTATAAAAGGCTCTATAAATGCCATGAAACTCTATAAACAGCGCGAGGCTCCAAAAATGCCCCGAGACTCGATAAATGCCGCAAGACTCTATAAACGCCACGAGGCTCGATAAACGCCGCGAGGCTCTATGAATTCCACGAGGCTCTATAAATGCCACGAGGCTCTATAAACGCCATGAGGCTCTATAAACGCCGCAAGGCTCTATAAACGCCACGAAACTCTACACATGCCGCGAGGCTCGATAAATGCCACAAGACTCTATAAATGCCGCGAAACTCCACACATGCTGTGGGACTCTATATATGCCGAGAAGCTCTATAAACGCCGCGAGGCTCAATAAATTCTGCAAGGCTCTATAAATGCCGTGAGACTCTATAAACGCCACAATACGCTATAAATGCCACGAAATACTACACATGCCGTGAGACTCTATATATGCCGTGTGGCTCTATAAATGCTGCGAGGCTCGATAAATGCCAAGAGACTCTATAAATGCCGCGAGGCTCGATAAATGTCGCGAGGCTCTATAAATGCTGTGAGGCTCTATAAATGCCACGAAACTCTACAAATGCTGTGAGACTCTATATATGCCGTAAGGCTCTATAAATGCCGTGAGGCTCGATAAATGCCACGAGACTCTATAAACGCCGCGAGGCTCGACAAATACCACGAGACTCTATAAATGCCGCGAGGCTCTATAAATGCCGCGAGGCTCGTTAAATGCCGTCAGACTCTATGAATGCGGTCAGGCTCTACACATGCCACGAGGCTCGATAAATGCCATCAGACTCTATAAACGCCGCAAGGCTCGGTAAATGCCACGAGACTCTACAAATGCCACGAGACTCCATAAATGTCGCGAGGCTCTATAAATGCCGCAAGGCTCTATAAATGCCATGAGGCTCGATAAATGCCATCAGACTCCATAAATGCCATCGGCCTCTATACATGTTGCGAGGCTCAATAAATGCCGTCAGACTCTATAAACGCCGCTAGGCTCGATAAATGCCACGAGACTCTATAAATGCCACGAGACTCTATAAATGCCGCAAAACGCAACACGTCCTCTTAGACTCTACATGTGCCGCGAGGCTCTATAAATGCCGTGAGGCTCTATATATGCCGCAAGGCTCGATACATGCCGTGAGGCTCTATACACGCCGTGAGGCTCTATACACGCCGTGAGACTCTGCACATGCCGTGAGACTCTATATATGCAGCGAAACTCTACAAACGCTGTGAGGATCTATACACGCCACGAGGCTCAATACACGCCACGAGGCTCTATGCACGCCGCGAGACTCTATACACACCGCAAAACTCAATAAACGCTGCGAGGATCTATACACACAGTGAGGTTCCATACACGCCGCAAGGCTATATACACGCCACGAGGCTCGATAAACGCTGTGAGGCCCTATAAATACCACGAGGCTCGATACATGCTGCAAGGCTCTAAACATGCTGCGAGGCTCGATAAATGCCGCGAGACTCTACACATGCTGTGAGGCTTTATACATGCCGCGAGGCTCAATAAACCCTGCGAGGCTCTATAAATGCCGCGAGACTCTACACATGCTGTGAGGCTCTATACACACCGTGAGGCTCGATAAACGCCGCGGGGCTCTATAAATGCCGTGAGACTCTACACACGCCGTGAGGCTCTATACACGCCGCAAGGCTCTATACACGCCGCGAGGCTCGATAAACACCGCGAGGCTCTATAAATACCGTGAGGCTCTATAAATGCCGCGAGGTCCTATACACGTCACGAGGCTCGATAAACGCTGCGAGGCTCTATAAATGCTGCAAGGCTCTATACATGCCGCGAGGCTCGATAAACGCCGAGAGGATCTATACACGCCGCGAAACTCTACACATGCCGTGAGACTCTACATATGCTGCAAAACTCTATAAACACAGTGAGGCTCTATAAATGCCCTGAGGCTCTATACACGCCTCGAGGCTCTATTAATGCCACGAGGCTCTATACACGTCACGAGGCTCGATAAATGCCGCGAGCCTCTATAAATGCCGCAAGGCTCTATACATGCCGCGAGGCTCGATAAACGCCATGAGGATCTATACACACCACAAAACTCTACACATGCCGTGAGACTCGATACACGCCGCGAGGCTCTATAGCTATACACACCACGAGGCTCTATACACGCTGCGAGACACTATACACGCCGCGAGGCTCTATACACGCCGCGAGACTCTATACACACCACTAGGCTCTATACACGCCGTGAGACTCTATACACACCACAGGGCTCTATACACGCCGCGGGGCTCTATACACGCCGTGAGACTCTATACACGCCGCGGGGCTCTATACACGCCACGAGGCTCTATACACGCCGCGAGGCTCTATACACACCGCGAGGCTCTATACACGCCGCGAGGCTCTATACTTGCCGCGAGGCTCTATACACACCACGAGACTCTATACACGCCGCGAGGCTTTATACAGGCCGCGAGGCTTTATACACGCCGCGAGACTCTATACACGCCGCGAGGCTCTATACACGCCGCGAGACTCTATACACGCCGCGAGGCTCTATACACGCCGCGAGGCTCTATACACGCCACGAGGCTTTATACACGCCGCGAGGCTCTATACACGCCGCGAGACTATACACGCCGCGAGGCTCTATACACGCCGCGAGGCTCTATACACGCCGCGAGACACTATACACGCCGCGAGACTCTATACACGCCGCGAGGCTCTATACACGCCGCGAGGCTCTATACACGCCGCGAGGCTCTATACACGCCGCGAGACACTATACACGCCGCGAGACTCTATACACGCCGCGAGGCTCTATACACGCCGCGAGACACTATACACGCCGCGAGACTCTATACACGCCGCGAGGCTCTATACACGCCGCGAGGCTCTATACACGCCGCGAGGCTCTATACACGCCGCGAGACTCTATACACGCCGCGAGGCTCTATACACGCCGCGAGGCTTTATACACGCCGCGAGACTCTATACACGCCGCGAGGCTTTATACACGCCGCGAGGCTCTATACTTGCCGCGACGCTCTATACACACCATGAGACTCTATACACGCCGCGAGGCTCTATACACGCCGCGAGGCTCTATACACGCCGCGAGGCTCTATACACGCCGCGAGGCTCTATACACGCCGTGAGACTCTATACATGCCGCGAGGCTCTATACACGCCGCGAGGCTCTATACACGCCGTGAGAGTCTATACACGCCGTGAGAGTCTATACACGCCGCGAGGCTCTATACACGCCGCGAGGCTCTATACACGCCGCGAGGCTCTATACACGCCGTGAGACTCTATACACGCCGCGAGGCTCTATACACGCCGTGAGACTCTATACACGCCGCGAGGCTCTATACACGCCGCGAGGCTCTATACACGCCGTGAGACTCGATACACGCCGCGAGGCTCTATACACGCCTCGAGGCTCTATACACGCCGCGAGGCTCTATACACGCCGCGAGGCTCTATACACGCCGTGAGACTCGATACACGCCGCGAGGCTCTATACACGCCGCGAGGCTCTATACACGCCGCGAGGCTCTATACACGCCGCGAGGCTCTATACACGCCGTGAGACTCTATACACGCCGCGAGGCTCTATACACGCCGTGAGACTCTATACACGCCGCGAGGCTCTATACACGCCGCGAGGCTCTATACACGCCTCGAGGCTCTATACACGCCGCGAGGCTCTATACACGCCGTGTGACTCGATACACGCCATGAGGCTCTATACACGCTGCGAGGCTCTATACACGCCGTGAGGCTCTATACACGCCATGAGGCTCTATACACGCCGCGAGGCTCTATACACGCCGTGAGACTCGATACACGCCATGAGGCTCTATACACGCCATGAGGCTCTATACACGCTGCGAGGCTCTATACACGCCATGAGGCTCTATACACGCCGCGAGGCTCTATACACGCCGTGAGACTCGATACACGCCGCGAGGCTCTATACACGCCGCGAGGCTCTATACACGCCGCGAGGCTCTATACACGCCTCGAGGCTCTATACACGCCGCGAGGCTCTATACACGCCTCGAGGCTCTATACACGCCACGAGACTCGATACACGCCACGAGGCTCTATACACACCGCGAGGCTCTATACACGCCGCGAGGCTCTATACACGCCACGAGGCTCTATGCACGCCGTGAGGCTCTATACACGCCGCGAGACTCTATACACACCACGAGGCTCTATACACGCCGCGAGGCTCTATACACGCCACGCGCCTGGACGCCTGCTTTTAACATTCAACGCAAAATCGCAAAATCTTCCAAACGAATGGAAACTAAGCAATGTTAATTAGAATTTATATTAAAACTAGAGGGTTTATAAAACACCTCATCCCACGCAGTCTTGACAAAGCAGCAAATTTCATTGGTCGAGATGATGTAAAAGCTGTCATGTTTTGCCCAAGTCCTGCTAAACGAAAGATTTCCGAAAGTGCGAAAACGGCGATTTCTCTTCTCCAGTGTTCAAGTATATAATTATTCAATTTATATAAAATAAAGATTTAACAGGCTGTAGAAAAAAAATTTGGGGGAAATTTGACCAACGTTGATCCACCATGTTTTACATTACTTTATTACAAAACATTCGTTATTCGTGCCTGTTGTTTGTGTCTTTTTCACGTCATGTTTAGGGGATGACAGTTTATCGCTGGGTCAGGATTTGAATCCAGGCATGACAGCTTAGAAGGGAGTGTGCATACCTTTAGTTCATCATGTCAGCTCTGCTTGACAACTGGCTTCACGCCAGGTAGATCATGTGATAAACAATTACTAATTGGGTGCTGGAACAATGGACCAGGTTACTACGAGTAGATGAGGGCAAATCGATAGATGTGCGCTACCTAGATTTCAGAAGATCATTCGACAGTGTCCGCCCCATGAACGACTCCTCGATACGCTGGCAGCTCGTGGAGTAACCAGGAAGACCCTGACATGGACAAGAGCCTTCCTATCTCACAGCAGACAGAGTCATGGTGAATGGGCCACATCATCATCGTCACCGGTTTCTCATGGTACACCATCTTCATTAATGACCTCCCCAGTGAAATACAAGAATCTCTCCAGCTATTTTCTGATGACACCAGGTTGTATGGCCCAGCAGGTAGCACAGAAGAACAGGACCTCAGGAAACTGACAGAATGGTCGGAAAAATGGCAACTGCTTCTCAACAACAACAAAAATAGGACCACTGGACCTGTAGCTTCTCTGGTCCTGGCCTAATGTTCTAATTCAAATTTGGTGGCATTCTGACTGGTGGGCCTGGAGAAGAAATTTTTTGAAGGATTTTCCAAGATTTTCCAAAAAATTGGCTAAGATGGTCATTACTTACATGCTACTCCGTGTTATCAAAATGACATTCCATCAACTTAACAGGGAGACTCCACCACTACTCTTCAAGATCTTGGTGAGGCCTCGCCTGGGATATGGCAACATCCTGTAGGACCTCCGCTTCAAAGAAGATGCTCACAGTGGAAAAGGTCCAGAGGAGGACAACGAATCTGGTCCACAATGTCAATGATCCCCCATAATCAACAAGGTGTAGAAATCCTCAACATGCCCTCACTATTTTACCGTTGAAGAAGAAGGGGACATGATCATGCACAGAATGGTGAAAATAGACCCAAACTACTCTACAGCCAAATACAGTGTATGTACAGGTATTTCCTGTTTACACGTGATGGTTGACTCTCTACCTAAAGGTGCAGATATTCCCTGTTTACATGTCATGGTTCACTCTCTAATACCCTTAGGGAAACTCGGAACAGGTACCTAAAGGTACAGGTATTGCCTGTTTACACGTGATGGTTGACTCTCTACCTAAAGGTGCAGATATTCCCTGTTTATATGTCATGGTTCACTCTCTAATACCCTCAGGGAAACTCGGAACGGGTACCTAAAGGTACAGGTATTGCCTGTTTACACGTGATGGTTGACTCTGTAATGCCCTCATGGCAACTCGGAATGGGTACTTGAAAGTGCAGGTAAATTGCCTGTTTACATATAATGGCTAATGCTCTAATGCCCTCAGGGCAGCTCTAACTGGGTACCGAAAGGCAACGCTATTTCACTACCCAAACCACGTGATGTGCATTCTTTTAACAAACTTTTGGACGCTTCATGACTTCGTGCACCTTTTCCCAGTTTCCCCAACAATCTCACTCAGCCACTCCTACCTCCACCCAACCGTTTATTTTCTCCCCATTCTGCATCCAATGTCTTCATTACTTCCCAAGAAAGATCTCCCACTCTTCCTCCATCCTGTTACACTCCTCTCTTCCTTTCCTCAATTCTAGTTTTAGACCCAAACCAGTAGTATATGGATGGGATGCCTGTCGCCGCTGATCGTGATCGGTCCCCTATATTAATAATCCTACATAATATCCTACAACGCACATTTTGTCTTGTAATGGGGCTGCCAGGATGACCTAGACCTAGAGGTACGCAAACTCGCCTCCAAGCTGTCCAGCCTGGGTTCGAATCCTGACTCAGCTATAACCTGTTTCACAGGTACAGTGATTCATCAATGTCAGTGTTGTCCCTTATCGTATCACAGATGGACGTTAAGCCGGGCGTCTCGTCTGCCGACATTAGTTGGTGGACGTTAAAGATCCAAGATATCCTTCGTGAAGAGTCGGTGAGCTATCACCAGCATCATGAAAAACTAGAGCAATGTGACTGTGTCGCCAATATGCCTCCGCATAGTCCCACAACGGGTAGATGCCATTGTTCACTGTCTTCACTGTCCTAAAAATAAAGAAGTTTGATTTAAATCCCTTCAGCTGTTCTCAAGTATTATATTTTTTGCCAGACATGACAGGTTTCACATCGATCGGTGAGGCAGTTTCAGAGAAGGGATTTTTTTAAAATATCGGCCTTCAAGCTAATATGGCTGCCATAACACATGACATATGACCTTAAAAAATGTACACTCTGCACATGTATGGGTACGGGATCACGTTTGTGAAGTTTCGTGTTGATCGGATAAGGTTCGTTTTTCTATCCAAGATGGCTGCCAAACCACGTGACCGATGACATCATCATTTTCAAGCTATATGCAACAATAGTGTTAGATTATATTTTAAAAGTTTGCATCAATAGGGTGAGCGGTTTCAGAAATATAATTATTTAATATTTTCCTTCGATCCAATATGGATGCCAAACCATGTGACCTATGATGTCATAAATTTAATATTTCAATACAAATGGTTCATAGATCATGTGCATGCAATTTCAAAATTTTAGGATAAGGAATTCGATTAAAACATTTTTGGCTGGTATACCACTTCACCTATGATGTCATCATTGTCATGCTTTTGTTCCCCATTGGGAGTACTTGACAATGTGCCAAGTTAAAAAAAATTCCATTCAGTGGTTTCTGAGAAATAATTTTGTAATTATTTGCTTTTAATCCAAGATGGCTGCCATACCACGTGACCTATGACGTCACAATTATCAGAAAAACATTCTGAATATGTGTCACTCCGACCCTGAAAGTTTAGTCTCAATCGGACATATGGTTGCTGAGAAAAACGAGGTTTAGCCCGTACAGACGGACAACCACAAAACATAATGCCTCCACCGACGAAGGAAAGGGCAAGAATTTCAAAATAAAAATTTCAAAGTTCTTGCCCGAACGACTTAGTCTAGCGGCAGTCCTGGCCAGCCGGTTCGTGAAAGACTTGGGTCAAAAACTTTCCCACGCCTGTCCCACGAGAAGGTGGAAATAATTGCGGCTATATAAAGAAAGATCATTGATGGTGAAGATGTTAACGTGTGTCTGTCTGTGTGTGTGTGTGTGTGTGTGTGTGTGCATGTGTGTGTGAATGTGTGTGTGTGTGTGCATGTGTGTGCATGCGTGTGTGTGTGTGCATGTATGTATGTGTGTGCATGCATGTGTGTGCATGCATGTGTGTGCGTTTGCATGTATGTGTGTGCGTTTGCATGCATGTGCATGTATGTATATGTGTGTGTGTGCATGCTTGTGCATGTATGTGTGCGTGTGTGTGTGCATGTATGTATGTGTGTGCATGTGCATGTATGTGTGTGTGCATGTATGTGTGCGCGTGTGCATGCATGTGTGTGTGTGCATGTGTGTGTGTGCGTGTGCATGTATGTGTGTGTGTGTGTATGTGTGTGTGCGTGTGTGTGTGTGTGTGTGTGTGTGTGTGTGTATGTATGTGTGTGCATGTATGTGTGTGCGTTTGCATGTATGTGTGTGTGCATGTATGTGTATGTGCGTGTGCATGTATGTGTGTGTGCGTGTGCATGTATGTGTGTGTGCGTATGCATGAATGTGTGTGCATATGCATGCATGTGCATGTGTGCATGCATGTGCATGTATGTGTGTGCATGTGTGCATGCATGTGCATGTATGTGTGTGCATGTGTGTGCATGTGCATGTATGTATGTGCATATGCATGCATGTGCATGTGTGCGTATGCATGCATGTGCCTGTATGTGTGTGCATGTGCATGTATGTGTGTGCGTATGCATGCATGTGCATGTGTGTGTGTGTGCATGCATGTGCATGTATGTGTATGTGCGTGTGTGCACGTATGCATGTGTATGTGTCTGTGTGTCCCTGTGCCGGCTCGTGCTCCTCGCTGGGCCGTGTGAACAGCTCTCTCTCTCTCTCCCGCTCCGTACAAACAGTTCGCCGGAGCCCGGAGTAACCCTATCGCGGTTGCAGCTGCGGCGCATTTTTAACATAGTCCGAGTGCGTTCCGACCCTGTGGCTCCGACGTGCCGAGGTGAGCGAGGAATGGACTTTCAACATCCCTCCCGTCCCGTCCCGGCTGCACACTCCATTCCGACCTCCATCACCAAGGAACCGCGATCCTTTGGTTCCTTCATAATTCTTTGAATCCGCCTAAACTTCACGTCTCCATGTTCTCTTAACCACCACCTTTGGGAACACCTGATTCGTTGCTATTGGCACAAATCCATGACCAATGAGCTACCTCTCTGTGCCATCGCCATCCTTGACGTGTATTGGAAGTCAAGGTACTTTTTGTGAGTCACAATGGTCACGTGAGTTCACGACCCCGTCATACAATCTGTAAAAACAACCACAGGCCGCCAGGGGGCGCAGCATCTATCAACCACTTTACCGACAAATCGATAACGCAATTATCAGCCGAACCAATCAGATGATACGCATTACTCATTAACTCATAAATTACCTTTCGTCTCATTACTTTTGGGACAAGGTGTGGCTTCTTTTTTTTTTTTTAATGCGAACCCTCATTCGGGATGGCAAATTCCAATTGGAACAGCTGCGGGTATGGAACAACTTGTGCAATGAATAATAGAGGAACACAAGCGCCGTCCTTTGTGCAGGTGTGGCAGGTACCTGGGTCGACAAGGTATGCACTGAATGAACACTTTTCGCGCCACGTGGCCCTGGAGCACGGATCTGCATTATTGAAGAGCTCGGCCCACAACGGCTGAACATTTCTGTTATTCGGGAAATTCATTTCTCTCTAATAGGTTGAGTGGAATATTATTGCTGATAAAGCGCAAGTATGATGGGCCAAGAAATGTCCTCGTGTCCAAAATTCCTTGTATTGACAGTGAAGGATTTGTGCTTCACATCCTCCAACTAGAACGGCATTCGGTAGAGCAAATACCTCCGCCAGGTAGAACAGTTTACGTTTTCTATCTCACTGATAGGTTGGATCTGGATTCGGACCTGAACCAAATCCACAAAGTTTTGTCACAACTCATCCACAACTTTTTAAGATATCGTGCTATATAATCGGGTTTTTTTCCCTGTCACTCATTGGTAAAGAATCACTTAAGAAATTCTCAGATCCAGATCCGGATCTTCACCAACATCGAATCATTTCGTCCTTGTCGAATCACCCAACCTCTCCACTAAATTTCGACCGAATCTGTCCACATTTTGAGATATCTTGTTCACAAACACACAAACAAGAAATATGTCGTGCACAGCACGTTACATGCGAAATCCCGAAAATAAGTCGATGACCTTTGGCCTATGTTGACCTCAAATGGTGGTTGAATTCTGTGACCTGATTTGCAAATCCTCCTCAAATTTAAAGTGAATTGGATGAAAATTGAGGATTTTAGAAACTCCACCAAAGTTGTTGACCTTTGGCCTATGTTGACCTCAAATGGTGGTTGAATTCTGTGACCTGATATGCAAATCCTCTTCAAATTTAAAGTGAATTGAATGAAAATTGAGGATTTTAGAAACTCCACCAAAGATGTTGACCTTTGGCATATGTTGACCTCAAATGGTGGTTGAATTCTGTGACCTGATATGCAAATCCTCTTCAAATTTAAAATGAATTGAATGAAAATTGAGGATTTTAGAAACTCCACCAAAATTGTTGACCTTTGGCCTGTGTTGACCTCAAATGGTGGTTGAATTCTGTGACCTGATTTGCAGATCCTCTTCAAATTTAAAGTGAATTGAATGAAAATTGAGGATTTTAGAAACTCCACCAAAGTTGTTGACCTCAAATGGTGGTTGAATTCTGTGACCTGATTTGCAAATCCTCTTCAAATTTAAAGTGAATTGAATGAAAATTGAGGATTTTAGAAACTCCACCAAAATTGTTGACCTTTGGCCTGTGTTGACCTCAAATGGTGGTTGAATTCTGTGACCTGATTTGCAAATCCTCTTCAAATTTAAAGTGAATTGAATGAAAATTGAGGATTTTAGAAACTCCACCAAAGATGTTGACCTTTGGCATATGTTGACCTCAAATGGTGGTTGAATTCTGTGACCTGATATGCAAATCCTCTTCAAATTTAAAATGAATTGAATGAAAATTGAGGATTTTAGAAACTCCACCAAAATTGTTGACCTTTGGCCTGTGTTGACCTCAAATGGTGGTTGAATTCTGTGACCTGATTTGCAAATCCTCCTCAAATTTAAAGTGAATTGGATGAAAATTGAGGATTTTAGAAACTCCACCAAAGTTGTTGACCTTTGGCCTATGTTGACCTCAAATGGTGGTTGAATTCTGTGACCTGATATGCAAATCCTCTTCAAATTTAAAGTGAATTGAATGAAAATTGAGGATTTTAGAAACTCCACCAAAGATGTTGACCTTTGGCATATGTTGACCTCAAATGGTGGTTGAATTCTGTGACCTGATATGCAAATCCTCTTCAAATTTAAAATGAATTGAATGAAAATTGAGGATTTTAGAAACTCCACCAAAATTGTTGACCTTTGGCCTGTGTTGACCTCAAATGGTGGTTGAATTCTGTGACCTGATTTGCAGATCCTCTTCAAATTTAAAGTGAATTGAATGAAAATTGAGGATTTTAGAAACTCCACCAAAGTTGTTGACCTCAAATGGTGGTTGAATTCTGTGACCTGATTTGCAAATCCTCTTCAAATTTAAAGTGAATTGAATGAAAATTGAGGATTTTAGAAACTCCACCAAAATTGTTGACCTTTGGCCTGTGTTGACCTCAAATGGTGGTTGAATTCTGTGACCTGATTTGCAAATCCTCTTCAAATTTAAAGTGAATTGAATGAAAATTGAGGATTTTAGAAACTCCACCAAAGATGTTGACCTTTGGCATATGTTGACCTCAAATGGTGGTTGAATTCTGTGACCTGATATGCAAATCCTCTTCAAATTTAAAATGAATTGAATGAAAATTGAGGATTTTAGAAACTCCACCAAAATTGTTGACCTTTGGCCTGTGTTGACCTCAAATGGTGGTTGAATTCTGTGACCTGATTTGCAAATCCTCCTCAAATTTAAAGTGAATTGGATGAAAATTGAGGATTTTAGAAACTCCACCAAAGTTGTTGACCTTTGGCCTATGTTGACCTCAAATGGTGGTTGAATTCTGTGACCTGATCTGCAAATCCTCCTCAAATTTAAAATGAATTGGATGGAAATTGAGGATTTTAGAAACTCCACCAAAGTTGTTGACCTTTGGCCTATGTTGACCTCAAATGGTGGTTGAATTCTGTGACCTGATTTGCAAATCCTCCTCAAATTTAAAGTGAATTGGATGAAAATTGAGGATTTTAGAAACTCCACCAAAGTTGTTGACCTTTGGCCTGTGTTGACCTCAAATGGTGGTTGAATTCTGTGACATGATTTGCAAATCCTCCTCAAATTTAGTGAATTGGATGAAAATTGAGGATTTTAGAAACTCCACCAAAGTTGTTGACCTTTGGCCTGTGTTGACCTCAAATGGTGGTTGAATTCTGTGACCTGATCTGCAAATCCTCCTCAAATTTAAAATGAATTGGATGGAAATTGAGGATTTTAGAAACTCCACCAAAGTTGTTGACCTTTGGCCTATGTTGACCTCAAATGGTGGTTGAATTCTGTGACCTGATTTGCAAATCCTCCTCAAATTTAAAGTGAATTGGATGAAAATTGAGGATTTTAGAAACTCCACCAAAGTTGTTGACCTTTGGCCTATGTTGACCTCAAATGGTGGTTGAATTCTGTGACCTGATCTGCAAATCCTCTTCAAATTTAAAATGAATTGGATGAGAATTCAGGATTTTAGAAACTCCACCAAAGTTGTTGACCTTTGGCATATGTTGACCTCAAATTGTGGTTGAATTCTGTGACCTGATATGCAAATCCTCTTCAAATTTAAAATGAATTGGATGAGAATTCAGGATTTTAGAAACTCCACCAAAGTTGTTGACCTTTGGCATATGTTGACCTCAAATGGTGGTTGAATTCTGTGACCTGATTTGCAGATCCTCTTCAAATTTAAAATGAATTGGATGAGAATTCAGGATTTTAGAAACTCCACCAAAGTTGTTGACCTTTGGCATATGTTGACCTCAAATGGTGGTTGAATTCTGTGACCTGATTTGCAGATCCTCTTCAAATTTCAAGTGAATTGGATGAAAATTGAGGATTTTAGAAATCTGACAAAGTTGTTGATCTTTGGCCTGTGTTGACCTTTCGACCTCAATCCTTATGACCAACTCTACCATTTGGTGGAGTTTCAGAAAGATTGATTAAAAATTATGATCTGCAGGCGATTGATAGACAAATGGATAGAACAAGAAAGACGTCGTACAGAGCACGATACTTGCAAAAAATCCACCTCCACCCCCAAAAAATGTTGCCATGGATGCATAAAATTGTCCATTTTAATAGGATTTAAACTGACTCTTTATCAAAGCTCGGTTCAATCGGATGGAAATTGATTATTTTTCAGATGAAAATTTATGCTTTTAGAAGTTTGACCTGAAGTTCACCTTTTGACCTCAAAAATAGTTGCTTTCCCAATTCAGTGAGGCACTATGAAATTGCTGTTTAATGCTCAAGTCAATCGGATGAAAATTGATGATTTTTCAAATGAAAATTGATGATTTAAGAAGTTTGACCTTGAGTTGACCTTTGACCTCAAAGAGTTGGTTTCCCAATTCAGTGGGGCAATATGCAAATGCTGTTAAATTTCCAAGTCAATCGGATGAAAATTGATGATTTTATAGATGAAAATGTGATTTTGGAAATTTGACCTTGAGTTGACCTTTGGCCTTTTGACCTCAATAATACTTTGTTTCCCAATTTAGCGATTCAATATGAAATGCTGTTCAACTTTCAAGTAAATTGGATGAAAAATGACGATTTTAGAAATTCGACCTCAAGATGACCTTTGACATCAAAATCAATAGGCTTTTCAGTTGTGACTACCTCTTCAACTTGGTAAGTTTCATGATGATCGGTTTGGAATTGTGACCTGCAGGCGATTGACAGACAGAATAATGCACAAGACCAACCAGTATATTGAAAAAAAATCTTCGACTTTCACAAGTAACTTACAGACAGACAGGGGTGAAAACATAACTTCCAAACACCTTCGGTGGTGGAGATAAGTTCGTATTATAACAATCTTTCATAATTTGCATGCATTTTGCAGCAACAATCCTCTTCGTCCAACTCAAGTTGTTTCTTCAGTTTTTCTTAAGTTTCAGTTTGAGTTTAAGTTTAAGTTTTTTTCTTAAGTTGTTTCTTCGTCCAACTTAAGTTGTAACTTAAGTTTTGTTCAGACCAAAATTTTCTTCCAAGTTAGCGAAAAGGTGAAGCAAATCCGCTTTGTGAGAACTTTCCAAACCGCTTGTCCCATTTGTTGTTCCTTTCTGATCACTGAGCTGATGGTGCTGGGATTGCAAGTTCAAATCTTCTGTATTGTCTGGATTTGTCCATTGTCCATATACTTATAGTACGTCCTTGTAGTTCATGTAAAACGTTCACTGGGATGTCTCCTAATATCCTTGTCCTGGATGAAAATACTTTCCATGAGATCCTCCACGAACTTGAGTTCACTGGAAAAATAACTTCTTCCGTGACGAGTATTGTCACCATACTCTTGGTAAGTTTCGTACACTGGCAGGTCAACGCTGGCAAGGTGGCCTGGAGGTACGCACACTCCCTTCTAAGCTGTCTAGCCTGGGTTCGAATCCCAACATAGCTATAAAGTATCATGCCGTTGCATCTGGTAGTCCTGTCTATTGACATTAATTGGTGGACCTCAAAGATCCCACGGTGTCATTCGCGAAGAGTAGACGACCTATCGCCAACACCCTGAACAAATTACAAATTCCTGCCCTTACTTCTTTAGTCGACCGTCAGTCCTGGCCAGCAGGTTCGTGAAACACTTGGGCCAAATACTTCCTCCAGCCAACCCCACAAGAGCGTAAGAATAATCGTGGCCCTTCAAGCAGAAGACTCATTTGTTAGAGGCATAGTATACTTTGTCTAAGCAAAGCCAAAGGATTGAAATTCATTCTCAAGACCCTCAGTGTTGGTCTGAAGACCACAGTGTTGGTCCAGGTGCTCCCACCGAATTTCCTCCTCGAGTCGAGATGTGGAAAAATACTCCAGCTGCGAGTGCTCTCTCTTTGGCGATGGTTTGAACGAGTGGTCCACCAATATGGCAGGTAGCTATCGTTCGGCATACAGCAGCCTTCCACCCCGTGTGCGACGCTGGACCGTGACGGGCTCCTGAGAGATGCGGGACCCCTAGTAGAATGGAATTCAAGGCAAAGGGGACGTATTGTCTGCCTATTCCTGTCTTCGCAGAGCTTTCACTGGGTCTGCGGGCTCCGACTCCTGACAGCTGCCCCAAGCGAGGGACAATGCCTGAGAGCGGTCAGGTGTTCGCAGGTGTCAGGATGCTCTTCAGAGAGCATTGGTGTCGTATCGTCGGCTGATTGATCGTGGTCTTCATCGGGAGCTTCGACTCCTCGTTGTCAAACACCAAATAGAGACAAAGAACCACCCCATTGGTGGCTTCATTCCACTGGTCCTTTCACCAAAGTCCTTCAGAGGAACTGTCACCCGTTTGTTTGCAGGGTAGGGCAAGAGCCGAGATGCAACATTCGATTTATATCAAGGTTAAAATTTACTTAACACACCCACACATATATACTGAAACGCAAAAGAAACTTACCACCTTTGAAACCTTTAAATATCAACAATAACACTGCGTGTAGTAAATGTGTGAACTTATTTGTGGACAATAGTGTCCTCACTGTCAGACAAAATGGTCATGGATGGTCACTTGAACCTTCAATGGTCACTTCATAGCACAGCTGTTGAACAGCCGTTTTGACTGTCAGTGATTAGCCATGGGGTATGGGATGATTTTAATGAGCTGCACGTGATGTCTTGATATTGGCTTTAAAAAGGCCAGTGCAAAATGGGCATTTTGACCGAAAGATTTGACCATTTTGACCAACTTCAAAAAGACCGAAAACGCAAAAGAAACTTACCACCTTTGAAACCTTTAAATATCAACAATAACACTGCGTGTAGAAAATGTGTGAACTTATTTGTGGACAATAGTGTCCTCACTGTCAGACAAAACGGTCACGGATGGTCACTTGAACCTTCAATGGTCACTTCATAGCACAGCTGTTGAACAGCCGTTCTGACTGTCAGTGATTAGCCAAGGGGTACGGGATGATTTTAATGAGCTGCACGTGATGTCTTGATATTGGCTTTAAAAAGGCCAGTGCAAAATGGGCATTTCAATCAACATGCCACGATTGTCAAGGGATAAACGGCAGCGTGCCCTGGGCATGCTGCAAGGCGGACTGAGCTACCGTGAGGTGGCACGTCGCCTTGGCTGTTCACACCAGACGATATCGGCCCTGGTGGACAGAGACACCCTCCACAACTCTGCAGATGACAGACCTCGATCAGGGAGGCCAAGAGTCACCACTGCAAGGCAGGACAGGCAGATGGTCCGAAGTCACCTGCGGGATCGATTCCGTCCAGCATCCCGCACTGCGGCAGAAACTCCGGGGCATGCAAACCACGGATCTCCAATGATACTGCACTAAGACGACTGCATGACTATGGTCTGACTGCCAGAAGACCATACAGAGGCCCCGTGATGATGGCTGCCCATCGCCGCAACCGACAGAGATGGTGCCAGCAGCATCAGCGGTGGACCTTGGCACAGTGGAACGAGGTCGCTTTCAGCGATGAGTCAAGGTTCTGTGTGGACAGTCCTGATGGGCGTGAGCGTGTCTGGAGAAGAACTGGCGAGCGATATGCCGATTGTTGCGTGTGTCAAGCCAACAGGTGGGGTGGCCCAAGTGTGATGATGTGGGCCGCCATATCAGGCCGGTACAGGACGCCACTGGTGGTTGTGGATGGGAATCATAACACCCAGCGGTATGTGGATAGCATCCTGCGACCTCATCTGCTGCCATTCCTGCTAGACCACCCAGAACTGAGAACCTTTCAGCATGACAACGCTCGTCCCCATGCTGCTCGCTTTACCACTGCATTTCTCCAAGGCGAGAACATCAACACCATGCAGTGGCCTGCGTTCTCCCCTGACCTGAATCCCATAGAGCACCTGTGGGATGAGCTTGGCAGACACGTAGTTGGCAGGGCCAGGACATGGGCAGAGCTGCTTCAGACATTGAGGACTGAGTGGGACAGAATCCAGCAGCAATCCATCCAAAGACTGGTAGGCAGTATACGCCGACGATGCACTGCCTGTATCCAAAACAATGGTGGCCACACACGCTATTGAAAGGGGACTGACATTGCACCCTGTGCTGTTCTGTACTGTAGAACAAACTGATGAAATGGTGTATCTTGGTCAAAAACTTGACATGTCATCAATAAAATGCCAATGTTTCAATTAGCAATTGTTGGTTTGTTTTATTTTGAACTGTTACAATTTTATTACATTTCAAACAAGTGATAAGTTTCTTTTGCGTTTTCGGTCTTTTTGAAGTTGGTCAAAATGGTCAAATGTTTTGGTCAAAATGCCCATTTTGCACTGGCCTTTTTAAAGCCAATATCAAGACATCACGTGCAGCTCATTAAAATCATCCCGTACCCCTTGGCTAATCACTGACAGTCAAAACGGCTGTTCAACAGCTGTGCTATGAAGTGACCATTGAAGGTTCAAGTGACCATCCATGACCGTTTTGTCTGACAGTGAGGACACTATTGTCCACAAATAAGTTCACACATTTACTACACGCAGTGTTATTGTTGATATTTAAAGGTTTCAAAGGTGGTAAGTTTCTTTTGTGTTTCAGTATATATATATATATATATATATATATATATATATATATATATATATATATATATATATATATATATATATATATATACATATATATATATATATATATAAATATATATATATATATATATATATATATATATAAATATATATATTGTTACGGTCCGCGGATTAGGATGTTATTTTTACCGAGCGGAGGTATAACCGCGGCCGAACTGTTCTTCCCCGATTCACCCGATTTACCCAAACGTTGGCCGTATCGCGCCACAGCTACTCAATCTGGAAAACTCTAAAGCGACCGAATGCAAAGAGGAAGAAGACGTATAGAAGGGTAACTGGGTTTATTATTATTACACACATAAGCAAAAAGAAAGCAGTCACGTTTATTTACAGGGGACATGAGACGCAGGTGACACAGTGCAAATTACTAGCTTATACTGACTTAGTTTACTACCCAGGACAGAACAAACAAAACAAACTCACGTAGGCAAAATGGGGAACTTGCAGGCAGGAATGGCTGGAAAGGATGAGCAGGTGGGATCACAGGGCACAGCGAGCGGGTCCACTCCGGGCGGGAAGCGGGGGGGGGGGGGGGGGGCGGCGGCTCCTTGTATTCCGCTTTACAGCGCACACCGTCAGGGCTTCACGCGGCTGGTTGAAACGGGGCTGCACTCCTCTGCTGTATCTCTCGTGTAGTTTGCTTCGTAAAAGCTCCTCGGCTTTCTCTTGGACCCTTCCTTTTCGTGTACCTCTCCACGCAGCTCAGCTCAGCCTTTCTCTCACTTCTCTCCAGCCCATCTGCTTGGGGGACACCCCGCGGCAGGTTATATAGGCCCCGCCCCTCAACCTTTGCGAACCTCCCCCCAAACGCTCTTCCTCCGCCCTCTCAAACCAAACCCCTCGTGCTCGGTTGGTTGTTCGGGGCTGGCTCACTCCTCCCCTCTATGACGAGGTGGAGACACGCCCTTCTTTCCCAACCCTGCCTCGTGGCCAATGGTGGTTGAAGAAAACCTCCCAAAATGCAGTTGGCCATTGAAATGAAATGAAAGGGGATCTACTCTTATTTCACTTGGTGCAATGGAGTATTTAAATTAATGGGAGACACAGCCTTACCCTAAGACACATAATAAGATATAAGCTACTGAACAAGGGTTTTATCGTGTCCTGCAATGTGGTGTTTATGGAATAACTACCGAGACGCCCTTTGACCTTCACACTACGGAGGTATTTACAAGGAATCATTACATTTTACAGAGGGTGATATTTACAACAATTTACTATACAATACAACACAATAAAAAAACACAATCCTCATATCCGCAACACTGCACCCTCCTCCTCTTAGGCACGTCCCGGGCCTACAACTCTAATTTAGTGTGACACGTAGGTGTAGTTCCCTCTACTTTTAACCTGACCCTGAGTGCGACAGTTTTAAAACATAAATAAATGTGTCCCGCTGCTCCATTGCACCCTGCCTAACAGACTCACGCCCACAGTTAACCGAATTGCGGAATGGTCTTCAAACTACACACTGACGGTGGGGAGCATTATTTACAGTTGACACGACTTTTATTTACAAAACTAACCCAGGACCTGTGATTGTTCTTTCTGGGGGGGAGACAGTCTGCTCTGCATCGCCGCACCAGGAAAGCACTCAAAACGCACCAACACACCCTCAAGCACCAATCGGTGCAGTCACCAGAGTTCATCAGTGTTCATGAATAATCAAAATAAACCAACAACCCCTAACCCTGCAGGTGATCTCTTGCTCTTCGGCTCCCTCTGCTGGCTATTATTATTTCTCTTCCAGATGTTGTCTTTTTCCTTTGCAGGCGGCCTATTTGTAATAAAGTAAAATGCACCCAACGTGTCCCTTTTATTTTCTTTATTTATGGCCCACAGGGCCGACTAGTGTGGTTCACCTGTGGGGCATCGGTGCCCTGTGGCCAAGGTCCGCCAGCAAGATTTCGGGCCTTCATGGCCGGTTCCAGCAGAGGGGCCATGCCCCATCCCATGGGGTCCATAAGTGGTGCTCGGCCACTGACATGTGGTCCATAATGTGGTGCATCGATGCAGACAGCTGGTTCTGGGAGTTCCGGGCGCACAATGGCCGACTCACGCACGCTCCCCTCGGCGCCCAATGGCGCACAGGTCATGTGGGAGACAAAAGGGGGACAAGACAAATGAGCGAGGGGTAAGGTCACAAGGGTACACATCAATAAGGCAATGCAAGGCGAAATGCGTACGGAGGGCGAAGTGAGAAAGCTCGTCCCTACCGTACGTCACCCCACTGTCACCTACACTACCCTTGCCGTTACCCCATATGTACAAAAATTTACACTTTTACAAATTCGTCGCTACTGTCACGTCTCCCCATATTTCCCTTATCAAATTCGTCACCACAATCCCTCTATCCAAAATTTGCCATCACCAATTCATCATCAATCCTCATAAGGAGGAAGAGATGGAACATCAAGCACAATGTCACACCCACGTCATGATGCGTCTCACAATCCAAAACATTTGCACATAAAAAATAATCAAAACATGGCATGGTGTGGAGGTACGTCATCTCAGGTGAGTGGATGCAGATGGTGCGAGGAGACTTCATCCTAACTACTTTCTAAATGACTTTAACACACTTTACACTACCCGGGGTCTTTCCCTGCCAATCCATTGGCCAACTTACACTATGGGTTCTAAAAACCAGTTCGCATTGACCAAACTGTGGTGCTTCTCAATTTGGGGTCTCACTCCCCCGATTCATCTCCCGGTGCCCTTGCACAATTTCTGGGCTGTGACGTGTCGCTCTCCCAGCAGGTCTACCCACCTGCACACCTCCACCACTGTAGTTGCCACCCGAGCTTACCTAGCTCCTCACCCTAACCTAACTAACTGGGGAAGGCCCCTCCTGGCTCTGTCACCCCTTGGTGCCCTCTGGCACTGGGCTACCCGGGTCCGTCCTCCGGATCCTCGGGCCCCATCCACAACAACTCTACCGGCTCCCAGAGCCCACCTGCGGCCTCACCTGGCCGACATCCTCACAGTGGTGGAGTGCCCAAACCAACTACACACACTAACAGGCTACACGCCCAGCCATTTCCACAACACTAATGCACCCATCCAAATACCATTCTCTCACCCGCACCACAGATGCCAATATCCAACCACAATTTACCTATACCCTCTACCTAACACTTACACTACCCGCCCCGGGTATTCGTGATGGGGGTCCACTCTTCCCCCATTCACACCTTCGCACCATCCACTCCACTCCACAATTTCCACCATACTCACTCCACGACCATCCATTCCAATACTCCATATATTCCATACCATTTATTCCACACAACCATTCTCCATACACCTGTCGTTGCACACCTGTGCAATCACACCTGTTGCCACCTGCACCCTCCTCCTCTTCCTGGACCATTTGGTCAACACAACACACATCCCCATCACTCTCATCCATACACTGCTCCATCCACCTGTCCAGTTGCACACCTGTGCAATCACACCTGTTCCTCACACACTTTTCACAATACACTTCCAATCCTCAAACACACGGCATCATCTCATCTAACTACTCCCCTCTGAAACTTGCGCTTCCCAGTCGTCCCTTTAAACTATTGCGCTCCCTCGTCATTATCATCCACACTAATCTACCTGCGTCCCCAGCTACAGGTATCATTGTCATTACCTAACCTTAACGTTACCTAATGTCAATCACTAGATCCCTACACACGATATATCCTAACCCTCCCGGGCTAGTTTTCACTGCCATCCACCCCATAACTAGTGCTCCTTTGCCCCCCCGCTGTGAGGGATGGTGGATTGGCCATCCCATCACATGGGGCATCTCTTACTATAAATTTTGCTCGTCAAATTTCAACCAATCAAAAATTTGCCAGTCACTCTACCAATCCTCTGCCAATCATCACTCTGCCAATCCTTTGCCAATCATCAAATTTTGTTTTTCTAATTTCGGGGCCAAAACACTATTCTCGTCATCAGTCTTCTCACTAGTGCCTCTCGGTGCGCCAATTCACTTCCAAAGCTCGGCTTCGTAAAGCCGAGCAATGAATGCGGGTTGTTTGGTGCCAGCGGCTGGATACGTCCCGCATTCGGTGCAGGGACGGGGGCTTACCCGGGCCGAGATCCCACGCACCACCTCGGTACGGAGCCATCCCATGGCCCGATCTCGACCTGCCGGAATGCCTTAACAAAAAGGGGTCGCCATGACGACCCTTCCTATCGGGCTGCCCACTCCGCTTAGTGGAGCACGGACGCGGCCGTTCAAAGCGATGCCCAGCGTGGATCGCGTACGGCGGTCCTTTCGAACCCGCCGTGGTTCGGATCCCCGCTGGTCCTCGCGGCACGCGAAGCTGCCCGACGCGCACCGAGGGCCCGATTCGGCTATAAGTCGTTCTAACCTCTAACCCGGTTACCGTCGATGCTTCACCTGCATGCTTACACCCCGCAGCCCGTTCCTTGCTCAATCATCCAGCTGTTCCCATGCTCCTCGTCATTGCACCTTCTCTTACACACCCAGGTACACTCATTCCGCTTACAGACTTGGTCACACACCTGACCACCGAACACCTTGGCACACATTCGTTGTTCGCACACCTCACCAACACCCCTCTTCGCGCCCCCTCCTCGGTCACCTCCTCTGTGACAATCACAGGTGTGCTCTCACTCGCACACCCAACCACGTGCCTCACTACTAATTCCAGCGTGCATTCCCACACACGCTCTACCATTCCAGGTGTGCTTCCTTCCATTCCAGGTGTACATCCTCTCTCACCTGTCACAACCAACTCACGCTCCGTGTCACTCTTACTACTCTCACCTCCACTCTGGACAGCGTCCTCACCCTTACTCTCGACAGCGCACTCTTTCCTCATGCACCTGTCCGTTACACACCTTTCTCGCGCACACTCTCCCGTTACACCCTCTGTAACACTCACCACAGGTGTGCATTCTTCCTTACTTTTGACAGCGCACTCTTTCCTCATGCACCCGTCCGTTACACACCTTTCTCGCGCATCCTCTTGCGCACACTCTCCCGTTACATCCTCTGTAACACTCACCACAGGCGTGCATTCTCCCTCACTCTTGACAGCGCACTCTTTCCCCATGCACCTGTCCGTTACACACCTTTCTCGCGCATCCTCTTGCGCACATTCTCCCGTTACTTCCTCTGTAACACTCACCACAGGTGTACACTCTTTCGTTACATCCTCTGTAACACTCCTCACTACGCGCTTCCATGTGCTCCCTCGCACACGCGCTACGACCGACTCACTCTCGACAGCACACTCACTCCTCGGCGCGCACTTTTTCCTCACACACCCCAGAGTCGGACATTCTCGCACACCTCCTCTTTCGCACACCAGACCTGTCGCACACTTAACCAACGGCCTCTCACGAACACCCGGGTCTAAATCAACCCCCAAGCCGACTGAAGCTCCCCTCACATCATATACATTTCCTCGTATATCGCCACTCACCTCCGTACCTCGTCGTCGCACCTCCTTCACCACCTGCAAACACTTTATTTGGTTAGTGAGCACATATTTATTTGTTGAGCACCGACCTTGTACATATTCCATCACCTCCTCCTTTATCTCCCTCTTAGTTTCTGTCCGTCCCTTCTTAATTTCACTCACCTCTTCTTCCACTTCCTCTAATTTTTGCTTCACCTCTTATTTCCTGGTGCGTCTCCTCAAGTTCGTCCTCTAAGGCTATCTTGACCGTCTCTATGTGCAGCCTCACCTGCCGGTCCTTCGTCTCCATTATCTCTGTCACCTCGTCCAACCTCGTTGTCAGTCCCTCACGTACCATCTGACATTGCCTCTGTGTCGCTATCAAGTCATTTTTTATGTCGTTTTGTGTCGCTTTTAACCCTCCTAGTACCGCAGTGTTCCTTTGAACCTGCTCCGTTAGTTCTTTTTGTCCCTCCGTCAGCTGTTCCACCTCCTCCGTCAGGTCCTCTATGCCCCCTTGTAACCTCGCCGTATTATTCCTCACTTCTTTCTCCATACGCTTTTCACCTCGCTTTACCTCCTCGCGTACCCCCGAGACCTCCTCACTCACA